>NC_047025.1:24007515-24311859 GCF_902652985.1 Pecten maximus | reverse complement strand
AAATCGTCAAACTGCTTTTTTCACATCTTAACTGTTTGGTGTTAATATCTCTATTCCGTTTGATGGTGACAAATGGCTTGCGTATCTTCTTGCAATCATCGCAGATGAAATCGTATGTTGTGAAGTGTTATCTTAGCTGTAACATTATGACAAACGACAATAACAATACTGGCCTTTATTTGAAAGAAGATGAAAGGATGCACACGGATACTAGGTAACAAAGTAACAAAGGTGCGCGGCTGGAACATTTCCCATAGTTTTTGTACAGAATTGCCCACATCGATTTTAATACAAGCTTATCTCCCGCTGGTTTGAAACTTAGAGCCAGGTAAATCTAGAATCAGACGCATCATAGCGACAAAAATTATAAACTCTGATTTTATATATTATTTTGATATTTTAGAGACAGGGACCAGTCTACCTGAGATGAAGCCCAGAGAAGTTCGACAAAACCTTTGGCCAGGGTAGTTTGTGTTTCTCAGGAAGTAAGCCTCAGTTGTGTCCGCGGACAAGGCACCTGGCCTCAGTTGTGTCCGTGGACAAGGCACCTGACCTCAGTTGTGTCCGTGGACAAGGCACCTTACATCAGTTGTGTCCGTGGACAAGGCACCTTACCTCAGTTGTGTCCGCGGACAAGGCACCTGACCTCAGTTGTGTCCGTGGACAAGGCACCTTACCTCAGTTGTGTCCGTGGACAAGGCACCTGACCTCAGTTGTGTCCGTGGACAAGGCACCTTACCTCAGTTGTGTCCGTGGACAAGGCACCTGACCTCAGTTGTGTCCGTGGACAAGGCACCTGACCTCAGTTGTGTCCGTGGACAAGGCACCTGACCTCAGTTGTGTCCGTGGACAAGGCACCTTACCTCAGTTGTGTCCGCGGACAAGGCACCTGACCTCAGTTGTGTCCGTGGACAAGGCTCCTTACCTCAGTTGTGTCCGCGGACAAGGCACCTGACCTCAGTTGTGTCCGTGGACAAGGCACCTGACCTCAGTTGTGTCCGTGGACAAGGCACCTGGCCTCAGTTGTGTCCGCGGACAAGGCACCTTACCTCAGTTGTGTCCGCGGACAAGGCACCTGACCTCAGTTGTGTCCGTGGACAAGGCACCTGGCCTCAGTTGTGTCCGCGGACAAGGCACCTTACCTCAGTTGTGTCCGCGGACAAGGCACCTGACCTCAGTTGTGTCCGCGGACAAGGCTCCTTACCTCAGTTGTGTCCGCGGACAAGGCTCCTTACCTCAGTTACTCTGATGAGGCACAGTGAGTCTTAAAATAACAATAACTTTGGATTGGGTGTACATATCAACAGACCCATAAGTTATAGCGACAGTACAGAATACATTCATGGTGAATTACTAAATATTGGCAATCAATGAAATGTAGCAGTCCAGCAGAAGGTTATCATATTGTCTTCTTTATAATAGTAATAATGTGTACTTAAGTTTTAGTTTGGTTCTTGGTTACGAATATCCAAGCGTTAAACAGCTAAATTAATAACATATTTCGGTATTTTTTAAGGGAACGCCAGGCAAATATTCATGATAAATATAGTTTAGGTTTTGGGAAATGCCTGTCACTCTATCAATCTGGATATATACGCATCATATACTTCATCGCATCATGAAGTACAACTATGACCGGATGTGGTCAGATACGTAATGAAGGGCTATATATATACGCTAGCTAGACCTGGACTTACTGTAGTTCTATACAAAGATCATACTATGATGGTAAATAAAATAGAATATCTTTATTTAATTAAATTTTATCAATGCTTACACATGGTGATGATGAAGTAACAATTATATTGATATTGATATATTTCAGCTATTCTACACCTAACCACGTATTTTTCAGTATCAAATCTAATACAGAATTATGGCTTATGACACTTCATCTGGTGGCTATATAATTTTTTTCATTTTATATAACCTACTGTACAAATTTCAGAAGTCTTTTGTTATCTATTCTTTCATGATCAGCAGATATGTGAAAGCGATTACAATATACAGTTGATCAAACATCGGAAATGCTATTTAATTATTTAACCGAGATATTGGAATGGCTATACTTTGTAGCAACTATATATCATGCCAACCTTCTTTCTGAAACATGGAATGGAATATTGATTATTTCTACCTGTCTGAACGCTTGTATTTGTTTCCATGTAGCTTCACTGGTCTTAATGGTTTTGAACGATAAGAAGCGCTTGCTAGGAGTCATTTAACGAGGCACCACTGTGGTAGATATAAACACAAAATCGATATTACTAAACTTGTTGAAGACCTTGACAAAATATCCTTCGTCTGTGTCGAGGTAGTTTTGATTGCTTTTTTACTACGTAATGAACAAACTAACAGATGTGCAAAAGGAGAATTACTATTTCCAAACAGTAAGGATAATAGGAAAAGAAGAGAAAATAAGAACCACATTTCAATGGAAATTTGATAAATTTATAAGACAATATTCAAGATATGTATAAAATGTACGCTCGTGGCTATAACCATCAAGAATAAAATGAAAGACAATTATAAATGAATCTTTATAAACAATACAACCACGGTTATTGAGAAAAACATATAGAAATGTGGCATCACATTTCACAAACAACTGCCGTCTGATTATTTGTAACTTGTCTAGTGTCTTTCCAAAGCTGTAGCTAATAATTTATAATGTACGAATATAACTGACAAAAGTTCACATATACACACAAGATGAAACACAGGACGATGTAATTTCAGCATTTAATTCATCATCTATAACCTCATATATTCAGAATCAATTCATCTGCTATCCTGCGGCGATCTGCGCCTACCTTAATCCTCCCTTCGATGGTTTATCGACGGATAACCATTCAATTCATTACAGCCTTATAGAATATTTATGTTTGTCCCCATGGCAATTCACGTTTTATCAATAATGACATAGAAAAGTACTAAGCTGTATATAGCTAGCACACATTGCTGGACCATCTAACAATTTCTTATTTGCAACGAGATTTAATACATTCTAGCAAATACAGAGGCCATATTTACTCACGTAGTAATAAATCATCTTAAATTCAGAAATTTTCCATGCAATATCAATGATATAAAACTCTATTCGACTACATCCAAATCCTAAGTTCAAAGAACAGGTAAGCATATACAATGTAGCTGTTTAGAGTTTAACTTTCCGGCAATGCCGAAAACTTGCAAGACTCAAGAATTGTCATATGACATATTTCAACTTCTTCGTTAAACTTAACTACTGAAGTAAAATCACAAAACATTCGTTTATCTATTAAATGATTGTAGCTCGGAAAATCATGATTTGCAATGTCAATTTGAAGAGTAGCATAGCAACCTTAGGTGATGTGTCATAATACTAGTAACAAATGGCCCGTCGGTGCATTGTTGTTTGACTAGTGGTTGTCGAAATGTTATGCCTTCTGAGATTCAATGTCTAATGAAACGTCATTTGTTTTACATGTTCAACGTTATCTTGATGAATATCGCAATAGAATTTTACTTAATGGAACAAGTATTCTATATTTTTTTCAATAGTAATCATGGGAGTACTGTATAAATGTAACAATTTTGATGATTATGTTTGGTATTTCTGACCTTTGTTGGACCACCGAATCACTGGGGAAAATAATCATTACTGAACGCACTTCATCACAGAAGGATGAAATAGGATCCACTCGATGACAATCAGCATTGCAAGAGATTCGTGTGTTTTATGCCTACAGTTTGTGTTTACTTGGATTCGGTATGACACACAGATTAGTTACAGTTTATCACAAATTATCTGTAATTTACTACCTTTACTCTTGCTAGATAACACACGTTTGACTAATTACATAGTCCTTCATTCTACCGATATCTGGGCTTGGAAGTTCAAAGGATGATTAATTTAATCACTAGAATCACTTAAATTTAGTCAAGTTATTTTGTCAAAAATGATTGGTTAAAAGTGTTCAATTGTTTTTAAATAACTCTGCCATTTATATAAAAACTATAACAAGATGTAGAGACACAGCATATTTATTACATAGTCTTATCATTTAAAAAAAAAAGGAAATCCGACGAATGAAATAAACACCGATCCACACCCAGCGTACTGATTAACTTACTCTAATATAAACAGATATAGTCTAGATAGGGGTTGAAATGATGGATTATGTATTATGATATTTTACCTCTCATGATCAATTAATGAAGCAGTCACCACGTGTTACGATCGGTTTAATAGATAGCCCATGTTAGGGCATTGCCATATATCAGCTGTAACATATGTGTCGATGTTGAGAGTTTCATAAACAATGAAAACGTATTTTGTTATATAATGTATGAGTCCTAACAACACATCTGGTGTTGAAGAATGGTAAAACGGACAAATAGAATCTTACATGGTTCTGTTCCATGGACAGGACTATCTAAACCAGAGTGTAATAGTCTTGCTGGCCAGCCGAGCTCTTACACGAGGGTTCACAGAACAGACCCATGTTTGAATAACTTTCTTACATGCATATTTTTTCCTACAAACATTAAAACAATATCGATTGTAAGATTGTAAGTTGTTGTGAAACCTATTTGTTGGGCCATAATCATTAATATCAATTTGCGACAGGCATGATTACGCTACAATTGGGGATGCTGTGTTATTTTGAGTAGGTGTCATAGCGCGTACCAGCTGTCATTTCCTACCCCATGTGAGATGAGTTATCTCATCTCTAACAACCACAGGATCACCCAGAACATGTGAGATGAGTTATCTCATCTCTAATAATCCAGGGATCAGCCAGAACATGTGAGTAAAGTTATCTCATCTCTAATAATCCAGGGATCAGCCAGAACATGTGAGTAAAGTTATCTCATCCCTAACAATCCCAGGATCACCCAGAACATGTGAGTAAAGTTATATCACCATAACAATCCCATGATCACCCAGAACATGTGAGTAAAGTTATATCACCATAACAACCACAGGATCACCCAGAACATGTGAGTAAAGTTATCTCATCCCTAACAATCCCAGGATCACCCAGAACATGTGAGATGAGTTATCTCATCTCTAACAATCCCATGATCACCCAGAACATGTGAGTAAAATTATCTCATCTCTAACAACCACAGGATCATCCAGAACAGGTGAGTAAAGTTATATCACCATAACAACCACAGGATCACCCAGAACTTGTGAATAAAGTTATCTCATTCCTAACAACCACAGTATCACCCAGAACTTGTGAGTAAAATTATCTCATCTCTAACAACCACAGGATCACCCAGAACATGTGAGTAAAGTTATATCACCATAACAACCACAGGATCACCTAGAACATGTGAGTAAAGTTATATCACCATAACAACCACAGGATCACCTAGAACATGTGGGTAAAGTTATCTCATCCCTAACAACCACAGGATCACCCAGAACATGTGAGTAAAGTTATATCACCATAACAACCACAGGATCACCCAGAACATGTGAGTAAAATTATCTCATTCCTAACAACCACAGGATCACCCAGAACTTGTGAGTAAAATTATCTCATCCCTAACAACCACAGGATCACCCAGAACATGTGAGAAAAGTTATATCACCATAACAACCACAGGATCACCCAGAACAGGTGAGTAAAGTTATCTTAATCCTAACAATACCGGGATCACCAAGAACTTGTGAGTAAAGTTATATCACCATAACAACCACAGGATCACCCAGAACTTGTGAGTAAAGATATCTCATCCCTAACAACCACAGAATCACCCAGAACATGTGAGTAAAGTTATATCACCATAACAACCACAGGATCACCCAGAACTTGTGAGTAAAGTTATCTCATCCCGAACAACTACAGGATCACCCAGAACATGTGAGTAAAGTTATATCACCATAACAACCACAGGTTCACCCAGAACACGTGAGTAAAGTTATATCATCCCTAACAACCACAGGATCACCCAGAACATGTGAGTAAAGTTATATCACCATAACAACCACAGGATCACCCAGAACTTGTGAGTAAAGTTATCTCATCCCGAACAACTACAGGATCACCTAGAACTTGTGAGTAAAGTTATATCACCATAACAACCACAGGATCACCCAGAACAGGTGAGTAAAGTTATATCACCATAACAACAACAGGATCACCCAGAACATGTGAGTAAAGTTATATCATCCCTAACAACCACGGGATCACCCAGAACATGTGAGTAAAGTTATATCACCATAACAACCACAGGATCACCCAGAACATGTGAGATGAGTTATATCACCATAACAACAACAGGATCACCTAGAACATGTGAGTAAAGTTATATCATCCCTAACAACCACAGGATCACCCAGAACATGTGAGAAAAGTTATATCACCATAACAACCACAGGATCACCCAGAACATGTGAGATGAGTTATCTCATCTCTAACAACCACAGGATCACCCAGAACATGTGAGTAAAGTTATCTCATCCCTAACAATCCCAGGATCACCCAGAACATGTGAGATGAGTTATCTCATCTCTAACAACCACAGGATCACCCAGAACATGTAAGTAAAGTTATATCACCATAACAACCACAGGATCACCCAGAACATGTGAGTAAAGTTATATCATCCCTAACAACCACAGGATCACCCAGAACTTGTGAGTAAAGTTATATCACCATAACAACCACAGGATCACCCAGAACTTGTGAGTAAAGTTATATCATCCCGAACAACTACAGGATCACCTAGAACTTGTGAGTAAAGTTATATCACCATAACAACCACAGGATCACCCAGAACTTGTGAGTAAAGTTATATCATCCCGAACAACTACAGGATCACCTAGAACTTGTGAGTAAAGTTATATCACCATAACAACCACAGGATCACCCAGAACTTGTGAGTAAAGTTATATCATCCCTAACAACCACAGGATCACCCAGAACACGTGAGTAAAGTTATCTCATTCCTAACATCCCAGGATCACCCAGAACATGTGAGTAAAGTTATCTCATCCCTAACAACTACAGGATCACCCAGAACTTGTGAATAAAGTTATATCACCATAACAACCACAGGATCACCCAGAACATGTGAGTAAAGTTATATCACCATAACAACCACAGGATCACCCAGAACATGTGAGTAAAGTTATCTCATCCCTAACAATCACAGGATCACCCAGAACTGGTTAGTAAAGTAATCTCATCCCTAACAAACACAGGATCACCCAGAACATGTGAGTAAAGTTATATCACCATAACAACCACAGGATCACCCAGAACATGTGAGTAAAGTTATATCACCATAACAACCACAGGATCACCCAGAACATGTGAGTAAAGTTATATCACCATAACAACCACAGGATCACCCAGAACTTGTGAGATGAGTTATATCATCTCTAACAACCACAGGATCACCCAGAACATGTGAGTAAAGTTATATCACCATAACAACCACAGGATCACCCAGAACATGTGAGTAAAGTTATATCACCATAACAACCACAGGATCACCCAGAACTTGTGAGATGAGTTATATCATCTCTAACAACCACAGGATCACCCAGAACATGTGAGTAAAGTTATATCACCATAACAACCACAGGATCACCCAGAACACGTGAGTAAAGTTATATCATCCCTAACAACCACAGGATCACCCAGAACATGTGAGTAAAGTTATATCATTCCTAGCATCACCGGGAATAATCTGTGAAGTTTGTGAGAACTATTATTATTTGTATCGTCACAGTTATAAAAAAACGAAGGTAAATAACACCTGCATATATGAAGTGAGAAACAAACAAAAACATGGATGTATTGGATCTTAAATGGGTTTTTTTCTTTTTATAAGAGATTTTATGAAAGGAGTCCTGAAAGTTGTTTTCCCTGCCTTTAGAAAAAAAGGAAAAACAAAAACTTCGAAACAAGTTTCATAAAATCGCAAATTAAATGAAAACAAATTTCAGATACGTTTTATCACATCACAACTTACACTTTGAAAGTAAAAATTTGCTAGGCTTATAATCATATGAAACGGAGGCAGCCAGGTTGTTGTGCCATTCACAATTTATGACAACATGACGTCACGTCATTGTGCATATAATGACGTAACAATGGATTTCTAGCTGGTATTACATTAATGACAAAATTGTTACACGGGCGTATATTGACTGTTTGACAGACCGATTACAAAAATGTAACATGCGGGCCTTTTTGTTCCTCCAGAACCCATTAGTGATGCTAGGGGCCAGGAGTGTACATACAAATGTGTTCTGAACCGGTACCGCTATTCATTACAATTGAACACGGCATTCTGGGTAACGGCACATATCGGCGTAGGTAATATTTGAAGCTGGTTCTGTAAGTACAGATGAAAGGACAACTCGAAGACCACATGGTTTGGCTAAGGCGACATCCGGTCACGTTATACTTTAACTAAGTCTAGGAAAGTAGCAACCTAAATGCTGTTATTGCAAAATGATAATATTGTAATGCGAGTATCGGGTCCACTTAATTCGTTTAATGCTTTCGCTATATCTAAAAAGAATAAACCTTGCTACAATAGTCCCCACATTAGGTCATAACTGGGGAACTGCAATGACATTTACCCCCGAACAGTAATAGGTACTGGTATTATGAATTGTAGTCCTAGATAAATATTCTTGTGGTATTAGTGTTATCTGAAATCGTAACCTTATATGTATTTCATAATGAATATGCATTCCGTAGTGAACATGCAGTTATATTTTTCCCTACATGTGAAATACATAGATACACATTGTCATATATATATATATATATATATACTTACCGCCGCCATTTCTGTAACAAAGGTATGGGAACCTCCAAATGTTTCCGAGTCCAACAGCGAATCCCACACATGACAGAAGGAACTCGGAATTCCTCGCCCACTGGTCCCGAATCATCACAAATTAGTTTTCCTGAGATATGTGGTACAGGTTACAAAACTAGCGTTGGAACAAATTAACATGCAGGTGTATAAATCTCGTAGAGAAGCAAAGTTAATGCGAACTCCAGTTTAGGCAGCTGAGTGTCAACACTTACGGAATTGTACTGTTAGCGCAGTGTGTAACCAGAACACGACGCTACATATTACATTTAAACGATTGGATATGTGGCTTGATGAAGAATATATCGATCCAAAAGGAGAACACTCTGTGGTCACTTTGGTCAATACTATAAAACTGAATAATCCACAGCCAATATATTTATATATGTGTCTTTTTACCTTCCACTGTATACACGAGAGGCATGTACTCGCTGATGAAGTTAATGGATGTTCAAGCCTGGATATAGACACAGCTGACTCCGTGCGGCAATCACCACCCACTACAGAGGATGTACGTCTACGCTTGCCTCTAGCGAACTTTTAACCTGAATGTGAAAACAAGATATAAAAACGGAGACTTAAGACCGTAAAGCGTTCTCATATGCTAGAAGGGATATTGTTGTGGTATTTAATATATCAATGGAAACGTTTTACCTGGCACCGCCGCTGTAATATGAGAATCAGTGTATTTACTTGGTTAAACTATTTGTACCTGAAAGTAATGGAATTATATAATGTCTTAAAATGTGTCAGTTTTATAGTGTACGCCATGCAGGTTACGTTAATCACCAAAATTCCTATTCGTTATGCTGTTTTTATTATTACAATTGTAGTACGTATGTATTCTGTGTTGGCGTTACGAGTGGTTTTCACGTTGGAGGTACTATTGAATGGTTATTTGTATGACATAATCATCTAACAAACACGTGCATGTATTGGGTTATGCTTTCAAAATCGGGCAAATAAGAGAGAGAAAATGAAATGGGTATTAAAAGCTTGTCATACATCAGGAAGATTTAAACGTTTGGGAGGGGATTGACGAAGGTTTAAATGGGTCAGTGAGAAAGTAAATTAGGATATCGTGTGTCAGTGAAAATGGCAACTTTAAACTAAACAAAACAATTATACTACTTCCACATCACATCACACGGTTGCTGCTGAGGTCACTAATGACACTAAGGGCAAATCTACACACCGTGTCTAGGGAGATACATGTAGACTGTTACAGGGCAAACCTACACACCGTGTCTAGGGAGATACATGACGGCTGTTACCGGGCAAACCTACACACCGTGTCTAGGGAGATACATGTAGACTGTTACCGGGCACACCTATACACCGTGTCTAGGGAGATACATGTAGACTGTTACCGGGCAAACCTACACACCGCTTCTAGGGAGATACATGTAGACTGTTACAGGGCAAACCTACACACCGTGTCTAGGGAGATACATGTAGACTGTTACCGGGCACACCTACACACCGTGTCTAGGGAGATACATGTAGACTGTTACCGGGCACACCTACACACCGTGTCTAGGGAGATACATGTAGACTGTTACCGGGCAAACCTACACACCGCTTCTAGGGAGATACATGTAGACTGTTACAGGGCAAACCTACACACCGTGTCTAGGGAGATACATGTAGACTGTTACCGGGTCACACCTACACACCGTGTCTAGGGAGATACATGTAGACTGTTACCGGGCACACCTACACACCGCTTCTAGGGAGATACATGTAGACTGTTACCGGGCAAACCTACACACCGCTTCTAGGGAGATACATGTAGACTGTTACCGGGCACACCTACACACCGTGTCTAGGGAGATACATGTAGACTGTTACCGGGCAAACCTACACACCGTGTCTAGGGAGATACATGTAGACTGTTACCGGGCACACCTACACACCGCTTCTAGGGAGATACATGTAGACTGTTACCGGTCACACCTACACCCGTGTCTCGGTAGATACATGTAGACTGTAACCGGACACACCTACACATCCGCTTCTAGGGAGATACATGTAGACTGTTACAGGTCAAACCTACACAACCCAACATACCGCTCTAGGGAGATACCTGTAGAACTGTTCCCGGGCACACCTATACACCGCGTCTAGGGAAATACATGAAGACTGTTAACCGGCAAACCTACACACCGCGTCTAGAATACATTAAACTGTTACCGGCAAACCTACACAACACGCGTCTAGGAGATACAGTAGCTTACCGGCAAACCAACACCGCGTCTCGAGTAGATACATGTAGAACTGTTACCGGGCAACCTACCACCGCGTCCAGTATACATGTAGACTGTTACCGGGCAACCTACAACCTCTGACCGTACTGTTACCGGGCAAACCTACACACCAATCTAGGGAGATACTGTTACCGGGCAAACCTACAAGCTGACTTCCCGGGCAATCATGTACCCCCGGGAATACATGTAGACTGTTACCGGGCAAACCTACAAACCGCGTTAATGTAGATACATATAGACTGTTACCGGACAAATCTACACACCGCATCTACGGAGATGCGAGTTGACGCTTACCGGGCAAACCAACACACCGCGTCTAGGGAGATACATGTAGTCTGTTACCGGTCGAACCTACACACCGCGTCAATGTAGATACATATAGACTGTTACCGGGCAAATCTACATCACCGAGTTAATTTAGATACAAGTAGACTGTTACCGGGCACACCTACACACCGCGTCAGTGTAGATACATATAGACTGTTACCGGGCACACCTACACACCGCTTCTAGGGAGATACATGAAGACTGTTACCGAGCAAATCTACATCACCGCGTCAATATGGATACATATAGACTGTTACCGGGCAAACCTACACACCGCTTCTAGGGAGATGCCATAGAGAGGCTTACCGGGCAAACCAACAACCGCGTCTCGGTAGATACATAAGACTGTTACCTGGCAATCCTATACACGACGTGTCTCAAGGATACATGTAGGATATCAACGGGCAAACCTACAAACCGCGTCTCGGTAAATACATGTAGACTGTTACCGGGCAAACCTACACACCAATTCTAGGGAGATACTGTTAGCGGGCAAACCTACACACCAATTCTAGGGAGATACTGTTACCGGGCAAACCAATGCTGACTGTTCCCGGGCAAACCTACACTGCGCCTCCAGGGAGATACATGTAGACTAGTACCGGGAATACCTCAACACAGCGTCTAGGGAGATAACTGTAGACTATAACCGGAACACCGAGTCTCGGGAGATACAGGTAAATTATTATCAGGCAAACCTACACACCGGATCTATGGAGATATATGTAGACTTTTACCGGGCAAACCTCAATATTGCGTCTCGGGAGATACATGTAGACTGTTACCGGGCACACCTACACACCGCGTCAATGTAGATACATATTGACTGTTACCGGGCACACCTACACACCGCTTCTAGGGAGATACATGTAGACTTTTACCGGGCACACCTACACACTTCGTCAGTGTAGATACGTGTAGACTGTTACCGGGCAAATCTACATCACCGCGTCTAGGGAGATACATGTAGACTGTTACCGGGCAAATCTACATCACCGCGTCTAGGGAGATACATGTAGACTGTTACCGGGCAAATCTATACACCGCGTCAGTGAAGATACATGTAGACTGTTACCGGGCACACCTACACACCGCGTCTAGGGAGATACATGTAGACTGTTACCGGGCAAACCTACACACCGTGTCTAGGGAGATACATGTAGACTGTTACCGGGCACACCTACACACCGCGTCTAGGGAGATACATGTAGACTGTTACCGGGCACACCTACACACCGCGGCAATGTAGATACATGTAGATTGTTACCGGGCACACATACACACCGCGTCTAGGGAGATACATGTAGACTGTTACCGGGCAAACCTACACACCGCGTCTAGGGAGATACATGTAGACTGTTACATTGAAAACCTACACACCGCGTCGATGTAGATACATGTAGACTGTTACCGGGCACACCTACACACCGCGTCAATGTAGATACATGCAGACTGTTACCGGGCAAACCTACATACCGCTTCCAGGGAGATACAGTACATGTAGACTGTTACCGGGCAAACCTACACACCGCGTCTAGGGAGATACATATAGACTGTTACCGGGCAAATCTACATCACCGCGTTAATGTAGATACATATAGACTGTTACCGGACAAATCTACACACCGCATCTACGGAGATGCGAGTTGACGCTTACCGGGCAAACCAACACACCGCGTCTAGGGAGATACATGTAGTCTGTTACCGGTCGAACCTACACACCGCGTCAATGTAGATACATATAGACTGTTACCGGGCAAATCTACATCACCGAGTAAATTTAGATACAAGTAGACTGTTACCGGGCACACCTACACACCGCGTCAGTGTAGATACATATAGACTGTTACCGGGCACACCTACACACCGCTTCTAGGGAGATACATGAAGACTGTTACCGAGCAAATCTACATCACCGCGTCAATATAGATACATATAGACTGTTACCGGGCAAACCTACACACCGCTTCTAGGGAGATGCCAGTAGAGGCTTACCGGGCAAACCAACAAACCGCGTCTCGGTAGATACATAAAGACTGTTACCTGGCAATCCTATACACGACGTCTCTCAAGGATACATGTAGGATATCAACGGGCAAACCTACAAACCGCGTCTCGGTAAATACATGTAGACTGTTACCGGGCAAACCTACACACCAATTCTAGGGAGATACTGTTAGCGGGCAAACCTACACACCAATTCTAGGGAGATACTGTTACCGGGCAAACCAATGCTGACTGTTCCCGGGCAAACCTACACTGCGCCTCCAGGGAGATACATGTAGGCTAGTACCGGGAATACCTAAACACAGCGTCTAGGGAGATAACTGTAGACTATAACCGGAACACCGAGTCTCGGGAGATACATGTAAATTATTATCAGGCAAACCTACACACCGGATCTATGGAGATATATGTAGACTTTTACCGGGCAAACCTCAATATTGCGTCTCGGGAGATACATGTAGACTGTTACCAGGGCACACCTACACACCGCGTCAATGTAGATACATATTGACTGTTACCGGGCACACCTACACACCGCTTCTAGGGAGATACATGAAGACTGTTACCGGGCACACCTACACACCGCGTCAATGTAGATACATATTGACTGTTACCGGGCACACCTACACACCGCTTCTAGGGAGATACATGTAGACTTTTACCGGGCACACCTACACACCTCGTCAGTGTAGATACGTGTAGACTGTTACCGGGCAAATCTACATCACCGCGTCTAGGGAGATACATGTAGACTGTTACCGGGCAAATCTACATCACCGCGTCTAGGGAGATACATGTAGACCGGGCAAATCTATACACCGCGTCAGTGTAGATACATGTAGACTGTTACCGGGCACACCTACACACCGTGTCTAGGGAGATACATGTAGACTGTTACCGGGCACACCTACACACCGTGTCTAGGGAGATACATGTAGACTGTTACCAGGCAAACCTACACACCGCTTCTAGGGGGATACATGTAGACTGTTACAGGTCAAACCTACACACCGCTTCTAGGGAGATACATGTAGACTGTTACCGGGCACACCTATACACCGTGTCTAGGGAGATACATGTAGACTGTTACCGGGCACACCTACACACCGTGTCTAGGGAGATACATGTAGACTGTTACCGGGCAAACCTACACACCGCTTCTAGGGAGATACATGTAGACTGTTACCGGGCACACCTACACACCGTGTCTAGGGAGATACATGTAGACTGTTACCGGGCACACCTACACACCGTGTCTAGGGAGATACATGTAGACTGTTACCGGGCACACCTACACACCGTGTCAAGGGAGATACATGTAGACTGTTACCGGGCAAACCTACACACCGCTTCTATGGAGATACATGTAGACTGTTACAGGTCAAACCTATACACCGTGTCTAGGGAGATACATGTAGACTGTTACCGGGCACACCGACACACCGCATCTAGGGAGATACATGTAGACTGTTACAGGTCAAACCTACACACCGCTTCTAGGGAGATACATGTAGACTGTTACCGGGCACACCTATACACCGTGTCTAGGGAGATACATGTAGACTGTTACCGGGCACACCGACACACCGTGTCTAGGGAGATACATGTAGACTGTTACCGGGCACACCTACACACCGTGTCTAGGGAGATACAAGTAGACTGTTACCGGGAATATCTATACACCGCGTCAATGCAGATACATGAAGGCTGTTACCGGGCACACCTACACACCGCGTCTAGGGAGATACATGTAGACTGTTACCGGGCAAACCTACACACCGCGTCTAGGGAGATACATGTAGACTGTACCGGGCACACCTACACACCGCGTCGATGTAGATACATGTAGACTGTTACCGGGCACACCTACACACCGCGTCAATGTAGATACATGCAGACTGTTACCGGGCAAACCTACATACCGCTTCCAGGGAGATACAGTACATGTAGACTGTTACCGGGCAAACCTACACACCGCGTCTAGGGAGATACATATAGACTGTTACCGGGCAAATCTACATCACCGCGTTAATGTAGATACATATAGACTGTTACCGGACAAATCTACACACCGCATCTACGGAGATGCTAGTTGACGCTTACCGGGCAAACCAACACACCGCGTCTAGGGAGATACATGTAGTCTGTTACCGGTCGAACCTACACACCGCGTCAATGTAGATTCATATAGACTGTTACCGGGCAAATCTACATCACCGAGTAAATTTAGATACAAGTAGACTGTTACCGGGCACACCTACACACCGCGTCAGTGTAGATACATATAGACTGTTACCGGGCACACCTACACACCGCTTCTAGGGAGATACATGAAGACTGTTACCGAGCAAATCTACATCACCGCGTCAATATAGATACATATAGACTGTTACCGGGCAAACCTACACACCGCTTCTAGGGAGATGCCAGTAGAGGCTTACCGGGCAAACCAACAAACCGCGTCTCGGTAGATACATAAAGACTGTTACCTGGCAATCCTATACACGACGTGTCTCAAGGATACATGTAGGATATCAACGGGCAAACCTACAAACCGCGTCTCGGTAAATACATGTAGACTGTTACCGGGCAAACCTACACACCAATTCTAGGGAGATACTGTTAGCGGGCAAACCTACACACCAATTCTAGGGAGATACTGTTACCGGGCAAACCAATGCTGACTGTTC
This sequence comes from Pecten maximus, assembly GCF_902652985.1. Lineage (NCBI taxonomy): Eukaryota > Metazoa > Mollusca > Bivalvia > Pectinida > Pectinidae > Pecten > Pecten maximus. Next base: position 24,295,730 of record NC_047025.1, on the reverse strand, counting down.
CCGGGCAAACCTACACTGCGCCTCCAGGGAGATACATGTAGACTAGTACCGGGAATACCTAAACACAGCGTCTAGGGAGATAACTGTAGACTATAACCGGAACACCGAGTCTCGGGAGATACATGTAAATTATTATCAGGCAAACCTACACACCGGATCTATGGAGATATATGTAGACTTTTACCGGGCAAACCTCAATATTGCGTCTCGGGAGATACATGTAGACTGTTACCGGGCACACCTACACACCGCGTCCAGGGAGATACAAGTAGACTGTTACCGGGCACACCTACACACCGCGTCAATGTAGATACATATTGACTGTTACCGGGCAAACCTACACACCGCTTCTAGGGAGATACATGTAGACTTTTTCCGGGCACACCTACACACCTCGTCAATGTAGATACATGTAGACTGTTACCGGGCAAACCTACACACCGCGTCTAGGGAGATACATATAGACTGTTACCGGGCAAATCTACATCACCGCGTTAATGTAGATACATATAGACTGTTACCGGACAAATCTACACACCGCATCTACGGAGATGCGAGTTGACGCTTACCGGGCAAACCAACACACCGCGTCTAGGGAGATACATGTAGTCTGTTACCGGTCGAACCTACACACCGCGTCAATGTAGATACATATAGACTGTTACCGAGTAAATCTACATCACCGAGTAAATTTAGATACAAGTAGACTGTTACCGGGCACACCTACACACCGCGTCAGTGTAGATACATATAGACTGTTACCGGGCACACCTACACACCGCTTCTAGGGAGATACATGAAGACTGTTACCGAGCAAATCTACATCACCGCGTCAATATAGATACATATAGACTGTTACCGGGCAAACCTACACACCGCTTCTAGGGAGATACATGTAGACTGTTACCGGGCACACCTACGCACCGTGTCTAGGGAGATACATGTAGACTGTTACCGGGCAAACCTACACACCGCTTCTAGGGAGATACATGTAGACTGTTACCGGGCACACCTACACACCGTGTCTAGGGAGATACATGTAGACTGTTACCGGGCACACCTACACACCGTGTCTAGGGAGATACATGTAGACTGTTACCGGGCACACCTACACACCGTGTCAAGGGAGATACATGTAGACTGTTACCGGGCAAACCTACACACCGCTTCTAGGGAGATACATGTAGACTGTTACAGGTCAAACCTATACACCGTGTCTGGGGAGATACATGTAGACTGTTACCGGGCACACCGACACACCGCATCTAGGGAGATACATGTAGACTGTTACAGGTCAAACCTACACACCGCTTCTAGGGAGATACATGTAGACTGTTACCGGGCACACCTATACACCGTGTCTAGGGAGATACATGTAGACTGTTACCGGGCACACCGACACACCGTGTCTAGGGAGATAATGTAGACTGTTACCGGGCACACCTACACACCGTGTCTAGGGAGATACAAGTAGACTGTTACCGGGAATATCTATACACCGCGTCAATGCAGATACATGAAGGCTGTTACCGGGCACACCTACACACCGCGTCTAGGGAGATACATGTAGACTGTTACCGGGCAAACCTACACACCGCGTCTAGGGAGATACATGTAGACTGTTACCGGGCACACCTACACACCGCGTCTAGGGAGATACATGTAGACTGTTACCGGGCACACCTACACATCGCGGCAATGTAGATACATGTAGATTGTTACCGGGCAAACCTACACACCGCGTCTAGGGAGATACATGTAGACTGTTACATTGAAAACCTACACACCGCGTCGATGTAGATACATGTAGACTGTTACCGGGCACACCTACACACCGCGTCAATGTAGATACATGCAGACTGTTACCGGGCAAACCTACATACCGCTTCCAGGGAGATACAGTACATGTAGACTGTTACCGGGCAAACCTACACACCGCGTCTAGGGAGATACATATAGACTGTTACCGGGCAAATCTACATCACCGCGTTAATGTAGATACATATAGACTGTTACCGGACAAATCTACACACCGCATCTACGGAGATGCGAGTTGACGCTTACCGGGCAAACCAACACACCGCGTCTAGGGAGATACATGTAGTCTGTTACCGGTCGAACCTACACACCGCGTCAATGTAGATACATATAGACTGTTACCGGGTAAATCTACATCACCGAGTAAATTTAGATACAAGTAGACTGTTACCGGGCACACCTACACACCGCGTCAGTGTAGATACATATAGACTGTTACCGGGCACACCTACACACCGCTTCTAGGGAGATACATGAAGACTGTTACCGAGCAAATCTACATCACCGCGTCAATATAGATACATATAGACTGTTACCGGGCAAACCTACACACCGCTTCTAGGGAGATGCCAGTAGAGGCTTACCGGGCAAACCAACAAACCGCGTCTCGGTAGATACATAAAGACTGTTACCTGGCAATCCTATACACGACGTCTCTCAAGGATACATGTAGGATATCAACGGGCAAACCTACAAACCGCGTCTCGGTAAATACATGTAGACTGTTACCGGGCAAACCTACACACCAATTCTAGGGAGATACTGTTAGCGGGCAAACCTACACACCAATTCTAGGGAGATACTGTTACCGGGCAAACCAATGCTGACTGTTCCCGGGCAAACCTACACTGCGCCTCCAGGGAGATACATGTAGGCTAGTACCGGGAATACCTAAACACAGCGTCTAGGGAGATAACTGTAGACTATAACCGGAACACCGAGTCTCGGGAGATACATGTAAATTATTATCAGGCAAACCTACACACCGGATCTATGGAGATATATGTAGACTTTTACCGGGCAAACCTCAATATTGCGTCTCGGGAGATACATGTAGACTGTTACCAGGCACACCTACACACCGCGTCAATGTAGATACATATTGACTGTTACCGGGCACACCTACACACCGCTTCTAGGGAGATACATGAAGACTGTTACCGGGCACACCTACACACCGCGTCAATGTAGATACATATTGACTGTTACCGGGCACACCTACACACCGCTTCTAGGGAGATACATGTAGACTTTTACCGGGCACACCTACACACCTCGTCAGTGTAGATACGTGTAGACTGTTACCGGGCAAATCTACATCACCGCGTCTAGAGAGATACATGTAGACTGTTACCGGGCAAATCTACATCACCGCGTCTAGGGAGATACATGTAGACCGGGCAAATCTATACACCGCGTCAGTGTAGATACATGTAGACTGTTACCGGGCACACCTACACACCGTGTCTAGGGAGATACATGTAGACTGTTACCGGGCACACCTACACACCGTCTCTAGGGAGATACATGTAGACTGTTACCAGGCAAACCTACACACCGCTTCTAGGGGGATACATGTAGACTGTTACAGGTCAAACCTACACACCGCTTCTAGGGAGATACATGTAGACTGTTACCGGGCACACCTATACACCGTGTCTAGGGAGATACATGTAGACTGTTACCGGGCACACCTACACACCGTGTCTAGGGAGATACATGTAGACTGTTACCGGGCAAACCTACACACCGCTTCTAGGGAGATACATGTAGACTGTTACCGGGCACACCTACACACCGTGTCTAGGGAGATACATGTAGACTGTTACCGGGCACACCTACACACCGTGTCTAGGGAGATACATGTAGACTGTTACCGGGCACACCTACACACCGTGTCAAGGGAGATACATGTAGACTGTTACCGGGCAAACCTACACACCGCTTCTATGGAGATACATGTAGACTGTTACAGGTCAAACCTATACACCGTGTCTAGGGAGATACATGTAGACTGTTACCGGGCACACCGACACACCGCATCTAGGGAGATAAATGTAGACTGTTACAGGTCAAACCTACACACCGCTTCTAGGGAGATACATGTAGACTGTTACCGGGCACACCTATACACCGTGTCTAGGGAGATACATGTAGACTGTTACCGGGCACACCGACACACCGTGTCTAGGGAGATACATGTAGACTGTTACCGGGCACACCTACACACCGTGTCTAGGGAGAAACAAGTAGACTGTTACCGGGAATATCTATACACCGCGTCAATGCAGATACATGAAGGCTGTTACCGGGCACACCTACACACCGCGTCTAGGGAGATACATGTAGACTGTTACCGGGCAAACCTACACACCGCGTCTAGGGAGATACATGTAGACTGTTACCGGGCACACCTACACACCGCGTCGATGTAGATACATGTAGACTGTTACCGGGCACACCTACACACCGCGTCAATGTAGATACATGCAGACTGTTACCGGGCAAACCTACATACCGCTTCCAGGGAGATACAGTACATGTAGACTGTTACCGGGCAAACCTACACACCGCGTCTAGGGAGATACATATAGACTGTTACCGGGCAAATCTACATCACCGCGTTAATGTAGATACATATAGACTGTTACCGGACAAATCTACACACCGCATCTACGGAGATGCTAGTTGACGCTTACCGGGCAAACCAACACACCGCGTCTAGGGAGATACATGTAGTCTGTTACCGGTCGAACCTACACACCGCGTCAATGTAGATACATATAGACTGTTACCGGGCAAATCTACATCACCGAGTAAATTTAGATACAAGTAGACTGTTACCGGGCACACCTACACACCGCGTCAGTGTAGATACATATAGACTGTTACCGGGCACACCTACACACCGCTTCTAGGGAGATACATGAAGACTGTTACCGAGCAAATCTACATCACCGCGTCAATATAGATACATATAGACTGTTACCGGGCAAACCTACACACCGCTTCTAGGGAGATGCCAGTAGAGGCTTACCGGGCAAACCAACAAACCGCGTCTCGGTAGATACATAAAGACTGTTACCTGGCAATCCTATACACGACGTGTCTCAAGGATACATGTAGGATATCAACGGGCAAACCTACAAACCGCGTCTCGGTAAATACATGTAGACTGTTACCGGGCAATCCTACACACCAATTCTAGGGAGATACTGTTAGCGGGCAAACCTACACACCAATTCTAGGGAGATACTGTTACCGGGCAAACCAATGCTGACTGTTCCCGGGCAAACCTACACTGCGCCTCCAGGGAGATACATGTAGACTAGTACCGGGAATACCTCAACACAGCGTCTAGGGAGATAACTGTAGACTATAACCGGAACACCGAGTCTCGGGAGATACATGTAAATTATTATCAGGCAAACCTACACACCGGATCTATGGAGATATATGTAGACTTTTACCGGGCAAACCTCAATATTGCGTCTCGGGAGATACATGTAGACTGTTACCGGGCACACCTACACACCGCGTCCAGGGAGATACAAGTAGACTGTTACCGGGCACACCTACACACCGCGTCAATGTAGATACATATTGACTGTTACCGGGCACACCTACACACCGCTTCTAGGGAGATACATGTAGACTTTTTCCGGGCACACCTACACACCTCGTCAATGTAGATACATGTAGACTGTTACCGGGCAAACCTACACACCGCGTCTAGGGAGATACATATAGACTGTTACCGGGCAAATCTACATCACCGCGTTAATGTAGATACATATAGACTGTTACCGGACAAATCTACACACCGCATCTACGGAGATGCGAGTTGACGCTTACCGGGCAAACCAACACACCGCGTCTAGGGAGATACATGTAGTCTGTTACCGGTCGAACCTACACACCGCGTCAATGTAGATACATATAGACTGTTACCGGGCAAATCTACATCACCGAGTAAATTTAGATACAAGTAGACTGTTACCGGGCACACCTACACACCGCGTCAGTGTAGATACATATAGACTGTTACCGGGCACACCTACACACCGCTTCTAGGGAGATACATGAAGACTGTTACCGAGCAAATCTACATCACCGCGTCAATATAGATACATATAGACTGTTACCGGGCAAACCTACACACCGCTTCTAGGGAGATGCCAGTAGAGGCTTACCGGGCAAACCAACAAACCGCGTCTCGGTAGATACATAAAGACTGTTACCTGGCAATCCTATACACGACGTCTCTCAAGGATACATGTAGGATATCAACGGGCAAACCTACAAACCGCGTCTCGGTAAATACATGTAGACTGTTACCGGGCAAACCTACACACCAATTCTAGGGAGATACTGTTAGCGGGCAAACCTACACACCAATTCTAGGGAGATACTGTTACCGGGCAAACCAATGCTGACTGTTCCCGGGCAAACCTACACTGCGCCTCCAGGGAGATACATGTAGGCTAGTACCGGGAATACCTAAACACAGCGTCTAGGGAGATAACTGTAGACTATAACCGGAACACCGAGTCTCGGGAGATACATGTAAATTATTATCAGGCAAACCTACACACCGGATCTATGGAGATATATGTAGACTTTTACCGGGCAAACCTCAATATTGCGTCTCGGGAGATACATGTAGACTGTTACCAGGCACACCTACACACCGCGTCAATGTAGATACATATTGACTGTTACCGGGCACACCTACACACCGCTTCTAGGGAGATACATGAAGACTTTTTCCGGGCACACCTACACACCTCGTCAATGTAGATACATGTAGACTGTTACCGGGCAAACCTACACACCGCGTCTAGGGAGATACATATAGACTGTTACCGGGCAAATCTACATCACCGCGTTAATGTAGATACATATAGACTGTTACCGGACAAATCTACACACCGCATCTACGGAGATGCGAGTTGACGCTTACCGGGCAAACCAACACACCGCGTCTAGGGAGATACATGTAGTCTGTTACCGGTCGAACCTACACACCGCGTCAATGTAGATACATATAGACTGTTACCGGGTAAATCTACATCACCGAGTAAATTTAGATACAAGTAGACTGTTACCGGGCACACCTACACACCGCGTCAGTGTAGATACATATAGACTGTTACCGGGCACACCTACACACCGCTTCTAGGGAGATACATGAAGACTGTTACCGAGCAAATCTACATCACCGCGTCAATATAGATACATATAGACTGTTACCGGGCAAACCTACACACCGCTTCTAGGGAGATGCCAGTAGAGGCTTACCGGGCAAACCAACAAACCGCGTCTCGGTAGATACATCAAGACTGTTACCTGGCAATCCTATACACGACGTCTCTCAAGGATACATGTAGGATATCAACGGGCAAACCTACAAACCGCGTCTCGGTAAATACATGTAGACTGTTACCGGGCAAACCTACACACCAATTCTAGGGAGATACTGTTAGCGGGCAAACCTACACACCAATTCTAGGGAGATACTGTTACCGGGCAAACCAATGCTGACTGTTCCCGGGCAAACCTACACTGCGCCTCCAGGGAGATACATGTAGGCTAGTACCGGGAATACCTAAACACAGCGTCTAGGGAGATAACTGTAGACTATAACCGGAACACCGAGTCTCGGGAGATACATGTAAATTATTATCAGGCAAACCTACACACCGGATCTATGGAGATATATGTAGACTTTTACCGGGCAAACCTCAATATTGCGTCTCGGGAGATACATGTAGACTGTTACCGGGCACACCTACACACCGCGTCAATGTAGATACATATTGACTGTTACCGGGCACACCTACACACCGCTTCTAGGGAGATACATGAAGACTGTTACCGGGCACACCTACACACCGCGTCAATGTAGATACATATTGACTGTTACCGGGCACACCTACACACCGCTTCTAGGGAGATACATGTAGACTTTTACCGGGCACACCTACACACCTCGTCAGTGTAGATACGTGTAGACTGTTACCGGGCAAATCTACATCACCGCGTCTAGGGAGATACATGTAGACTGTTACCGGGCAAATCTACATCACCGCGTCTAGGGAGATACATGTAGACCGGGCAAATCTATACACCGCGTCAGTGTAGATACATGTAGACTGTTACCGGGCACACCTACACACCGTGTCTAGGGAGATACATGTAGACTGTTACCGGGCACACCTACACACCGTCTCTAGGGAGATACATGTAGACTGTTACCAGGCAAACCTACACACCGCTTCTAGGGGGATACATGTAGACTGTTACAGGTCAAACCTACACACCGCTTCTAGGGAGATACATGTAGACTGTTACCGGGCACACCTATACACCGTGTCTAGGGAGATACATGTAGACTGTTACCGGGCACACCTACACACCGTGTCTAGGGAGATACATGTAGACTGTTACCGGGCAAACCTACACACCGCTTCTAGGGAGATACATGTAGACTGTTACCGGGCACACCTACACACCGTGTCTAGGGAGATACATGTAAACTGTTACCGGGCACACCTACACACCGTGTCTAGGAAGATACATGTAGACTGTTACCGGGCACACCTACACACCGTGTCAAGGGAGATACATGTAGACTGTTACCGGGCAAACCTACACACCGCTTCTATGGAGATACATGTAGACTGTTACAGGTCAAACCTATACACCGTGTCTAGGGAGATACATGTAGACTGTTACCGGGCACACCGACACACCGCATCTAGGGAGATACATGGAGACTGTTACAGGTCAAACCTACACACCGCTTCTAGGGAGATACATGTAGACTGTTACCGGGCACACATATACACCGTGTCTAGGGAGATACATGTAGACTGTTACCGGGCACACCGACACACCGTGTCTAGGGAGATACATGTAGACTGTTACCGGGCACACCTACACACCGTGTCTAGGGAGAAACAAGTAGACTGTTACCGGGAATATCTATACACCGCGTCAATGCAGATACATGAAGGCTGTTACCGGGCACACCTACACACCGCGTCTAGGGAGATACATGTAGACTGTTACCGGGCAAACCTACACACCGCGTCTAGGGAGATACATGTAGACTGTTACCGGGCACACCTACACACCGCGTCTAGGGAGATACATGTAGACTGTTACCGGGCACACCTACACACCGCGGCAATGTAGATACATGTAGACTGTTACCGGGCAAACCTACACACCGCGTCTAGGGAGATACATGTAGACTGTTACCGGGAAAACCTACACACCGCGTCGATGTAGATACATGTAGACTGTTACCGGGCACACCTACACACCGCGTCAATGTAGATACATGCAGACTGTTACCGGGCAAACCTACATACCGCTTCCAGGGAGATACAGTACATGTAGACTGTTACCGGGCAAACCTACACACCGCGTCTAGGGAGATACATATAGACTGTTACCGGGCAAATCTACATCACCGCGTTAATGTAGATACATATAGACTGTTACCGGACAAATCTACACACCGCATCTACGGAGATGCTAGTTGACGCTTACCGGGCAAACCAACACACCGCGTCTAGGGAGATACATGTAGTCTGTTACCGGTCGAACCTACACACCGCGTCAATGTAGATACATATAGACTGTTACCGGGCAAATCTACATCACCGAGTAAATTTAGATACAAGTAGACTGTTACCGGGCACACCTACACACCGCGTCAGTGTAGATACATATAGACTGTTACCGGGCACACCTACACACCGCTTCTAGGGAGATACATGAAGACTGTTACCGAGCAAATCTACATCACCGCGTCAATATAGATACATATAGACTGTTACCGGGCAAACCTACACACCGCTTCTAGGGAGATGCCAGTAGAGGCTTACCGGGCAAACCAACAAACCGCGTCTCGGTAGATACATAAAGACTGTTACCTGGCAATCCTATACACGACGTGTCTCAAGGATACATGTAGGATATCAACGGGCAAACCTACAAACCGCGTCTCGGTAAATACATGTAGACTGTTACCGGGCAAACCTACACACCAATTCTAGGGAGATACTGTTAGCGGGCAAACCTACACACCAATTCTAGGGAGATACTGTTACCGGGCAAACCAATGCTGACTGTTCCCGGGCAAACCTACACTGCGCCTCCAGGGAGATACATGTAGACTAGTACCGGGAATACCTAAACACAGCGTCTAGGGAGATAACTGTAGACTATAACCGGAACACCGAGTCTCGGGAGATACATGTAAATTATTATCAGGCAAACCTACACACCGGATCTATGGAGATATATGTAGACTTTTACCGGGCAAACCTCAATATTGCGTCTCGGGAGATACATGTAGACTGTTACCGGGCACACCTACACACCGCGTCCAGGGAGATACAAGTAGACTGTTACCGGGCACACCTACACACCGCGTCAATGTAGATACATATTGACTGTTACCGGGCACACCTACACACCGCTTCTAGGGAGATACATGTAGACTTTTTCCGGGCACACCTACACACCTCGTCAATTTAGATACGTGTAGACTGTTACCGGGCAAATCTACATCACCGCGTCTAGGGAGATACATGTAGACTGTTACCGGGCAAATCTACATCACCGCGTCTAGGGAGATACATGTAGACTGTTACCGGGCAAATCTATACACCGCGTCAGTGTAGATACATGTAGACTGTTACCGGGCACACCTACACACCGTGTCTAGGGAGATACGTGTAGACTGTTACCGGGCAAATCTACACACCGCGTCAGTGTAGATACATGTAGACTGTTACCGGGCAAATCTACATCACCGCGTCTAGGGAGATACATGTAGACTGTTACCGGGCAAATCTATACACCGCGTCAGTGTAGATACATGTAGACTGTTACCGGGCACACCTACACACCGTGTCTAGGGAGATACGTGTAGACTGTTACCGGGCAAATCTACACACCGCGTCAGTGTAGATACATGTAGACTGTTACCGGGCAAATCTACATCACCGCGTCTAGGGAGATACATGTAGACTGTTACCGGGCAAATCTATACACCGCGTCAGTGTAGATACGTGTAGACTGTTACCGGGCACACCTACATCACCGCGTCAATGTAGATACGTGAAGACTGTTACCGGGCAAATCTACATCACCGCGTCAGTGTAGATACATGTAGACTGTTACCGGGCAAACCTACATGCGCATGTATACATTAGAAAACAAACGTATACATTAATTACAATGTTTTATAACTACAAAATAATATTCGTAGCCATATTTATGAAACCAAATAATAAAACGCGACATTAGCATATGATCAATATAAATATAACATAAACCACAACTACAAAGGACAGGACATGCTGCTGCATGTATGTGTGAAATGTCTGCGAGGATCAAGGCGGCGGGCATTGCTGGTTAGTAATGTAATCCACATTGTATGTTAAGTCAGTCTCCTCCTGAGAACTTAAGTCCCACTTACTTAAATACATTTCCACCATAAACACTGATGCTTTTTTTCACCTTTTTAACTAACACTGTTACTAAAATCTTCATTGATATTATCTCCAAAGGCAATTATTTTCATCTGATTTTTAAAATCTTTGAAATGAGTAATATTTCTTCATTACTTTTGAGTTCACGTGCAAGAAGTGTTGCCCTGACAACCTGATTGACAAGATTACGATATAGAGTTATGTTTATTATATCATCCCTACTTCCAATACCTGTTGTGTTTACATGTCTAGATTGATTCGATTTCAGAAAACTTGTTCTCACGATTCATGTAGCAGATGTCATCTGTACCACTATGTTAACTTTTTAAAGCGACGATTTGGGCAGCGACCATTTAGAACAGAGGAACTAACTGGGGACCACTTTAACATATGTTACATCACTGGGGACCACTTTAACATATGTTACGTCACTGGGGACCCCTTTAACATATGTTACAACACTGGGGGCCCCTTTACATATGTTACGACCTTTGTTACATCACTGGGGACCCCTTTTACACATGTTACATCACTGGGGACCCCTTTAACACATGTTACATCACTGGGGACCCCTTTAACACATTTTACATCACTGGGGACCCCTTTAACACATTTTACATCACTGGGGACCCCTTTAACATATATGTTACAGTTATGTGATCGCACAACGTTCCACGCTGTGCGATGTGCGATCTGTGCGATACGGATCGTGCAGGAAAATGTGCGCACGATGGGTGATTGGAACGGTACATGTGCGATATGTATCGTGGTCGATATAAAATGAGGAACGCGTCATCTAATTATTCAAACGTGTGGAACGATTGTAAAAGATATACAACGATTAACATTTTACGAGGCAGCTAATTACCATATTTTTGGTGAAATATATGCAATAATTATTAGGAATGAAACTAAACACCGATGTATAGTTAAATAAGTTATCTAAATGATTATTAAAGAACTTTATATAATTTGCTCGGACGTCGTCGAGGACACCACCTAGGCCTCTGCGAGTCGAAGAAATGTGTATTAAGCGAGATTATATACAGGCTATTTAATACATGTAGAACTAATCAACAGATAAAACAACTTGTTATGAGTAGAAACATTTCTGTTGTGTTTAAAAATACATAATATATGTAATTTATGTATTAAGTAAGATAAATAATCGTAGTGATGTCCGTCTACCATTCTGGTACATGTACATGTATATGTATCACCAGGCCGTCGAAAACATCACGAATACTTGCGAGACAAAATGACGGTACTTAAATGGCAAAAATTAACAGGTCATACATGTTCCATGAATGAAAACAATTGTTATGCAGCACGTATATATAAAAGCGACCATCTTATATCATATTTTTAATTTTTTCGTATATCTTTTCGTATATAACTAGTTATTAGGTAATATTTATAACCCTATCGTTAGCTGTGCGGTTTGTATCGCACAGTTGTGCGGTTTGTATCGCACATCGCACATTTGAGCACACGATGATCGTGCGCACGGTGTCTGCACGGTGTGCGCACGATGTTTTTGGAACGTTGTGCGATCACACAACTGTACATCACTGAGGACCCCTTTAACATATGTTACATCACTGGGGACCCCTTTAACATATGTTACATCACTGGGGACCCCTTTTACATATGTTACATCACTGGGGACCCCTTTAACTTATGTTACATCACTGGGGACCCCTTTACATATGTTACATCACTGGGGACCCCTTTAACTATGTTACATCACTGGGGACCCCTTTAACATATGTTACATCACTGGGGACCCCTTTAACATATGTTACATCACTGGGGACCCCTTTAACTTATGTTACGTCACTGGGGACCCCTTTAACATATGTTACATCACTGGGGACCCCTTTAACATATGTTACATCACTGGGGACCCCTTTAACATATGTTACATCACTGGGGACCCCTTTTACATATGTTACGTTATTAGGGACCCCTTTTACATATGTTACGTCACTGGGGACCCCTTTAACATATGTTACGTCACTGGAGACCCCTTTTACATATGTTACGTCACTGGGGACCCCTATTATTGTTATCTTCCCTTCTCCTGTCAGTGATGTCTACTTAGGACACTGTCTTCATCTGACCCTAGATGTTGTGCAGGACGTTAAACCTTAAACGAGCAAAACAAAAAAAAAAAGAATTTCCATCATCATGTGAGGCCATTTACTACTATGATTAAATACCTTTTCACTATATCATTAATCCTGGACAGTAATGTTATCCTATATTTGACAGAGGAGATATGAGACGCCGTCACACAACGCTCGTCACATCCGTGACTACATGTCGTCTCGTATTTAATGTGAAGGTTAATGTTACCTTTCCTAGTGTTGTGATACCACCTCAGTTCCTGTTGGTTTCTTTCATTTTGTTTTGGTGTCTCTTCAGTTCCTGTTACTTTCTATGTGCTGGCAATGCATTATTCTCTGTGGTTGTCTTTCCTTTTATTTTGGTGTCACCACAATTTCTGAAGCTACCTTTCTTTTCATTTTGGTGTCAACGCACTTTCTGACGCCGTCTTCCCTTTTGTTTTGGTGTCACCGCACTTCCTGAAGCTGTCTTCCCTTTTATTTTGGTGTCACCGCACTTTTCTGAAGCTGTCTTCCCTTTTGTTTTGGAGTCAACGTGCTTCCTGGAGCTGCTGTTTTCCCTTTTATTTTGATATCACCACATTTCTTAAAGCCGTGTTTTCCTTTTTGGCGTCACCGTACTTCTTGAAGCTGTCTTTCCTTTTATTGTGGTGTCACCACTCTGCCTGAAGACATTTTTTTTTTATTTTGGCGTCCCTGCACTTCCGGAAGTCGTCTTTCCCTTTTTTGCTGCCATCGCACTTCCTGAACCTGTCGTTCTCTTTATTTTGATTTCACCGCACTTCATGAACCTGTCTTTATTTTTATCTTGGTGTGCCTCATCAGTTTCTGTTATGTGTATATGTATGATCTTGGTACGACTATCACTATAAAACCAAATATAAGATTTGATTCTATTGCCGTCCGCTTTATTTAGATGTCACCTCACTTTCTACTTATGTTTTTCTTTCTGTTTTAATGTCAACTCCATAATAGAGTATTACCAAAAATTAAAGTACTAGATACCTCCCATTTTGCTTGACAGAGATCAATGACTACGACACCGATATGTACTTCCACCTTGCAGGTTTTCATGCTCAAAAAAGGATGTACATGCAGGATGACATAGGGACTTTGCACAAATTCACAATCCGGATAAGCGGGTGTTTATTCGTGTGTGTGATACAATCCGGATAAGCGGGTGTTTATTCATGTGTGTGATACAATCCGGATAAGCGGGTGTTTATCCGTGTGTGTGATACATATAATATATATAGACCATGGGTTCAGAATCGCTCCGGTTTGAGAGGGAAATGTCTGTACTCAAGAACATGGTGTTATTCAGTACCAACAGATAATTTGACATACATGTAACCTATGATGTAAGACAGAGGCTCAAAAATACGAAATTTGTTTCATATCATAAAATATTGTGCATTGCATTGAAAATAAATAGCTAAAAAAATTACATTTAAAAAAAAATAATTTCGGTAAGTGTTGTTAATTATGTGTGATTGAGGTATAATATTATTATGTCCTTATTATGACGTGAATCGTTATGTTTATGCGTTCTTGACATGAAGTATGTGATTGTTATAAGATTATCTATCTTCTTGTCGCGTATCATATGCATATGGCGTGTTACTCCGAGCATTAACGTGTTTCAGAACGACAATTTCAGAAGACACAGTCTATTCAGGTAACTTATTTGGTGAATATTTGCATACACATTTCAAAAGAAATTATTCTATTAAAATAAGATAGACGTTGATGAACTCATATTCTATACACCTACGGTAGGTATGCGTCGAAGGACAGTACGTGAAATTCTTGTAAACGTCTTCGTGACCAGGTCGTGCAGTGGGGTTGGAGTTCAGTGTAAAGCACCTGTAATATAAAGAAAGGTCCGTTATTTCGATGTTCCAGACTATTGCATTTTTTTTAAAAGAAAGTATTCAAGAAAACAATTACCCATTATTCGTATAAAATTATCAAAATGATCTTAATTAACATAATTTTTCACCATTATCACATTATCACAACACCACAACCACACGCGCGCGGCCACACACGCACACAACACATCATACACAAAAACTGTGTATTAGTTTGTATTAGGTAGGAAATGAAGAAAAAATTGTATTCTGTAACTTGGACGTATAAAAGCATTATGAAAAGGTAAAAAATATTATTTTACACTTTACACAATCAATCGTGTATTCCGTGCATTGTATCGTGTAAGCAATATCGTGTATCCCGCATCAGGGATGTCAGCCGTAATACAAACGACACTCTTAATCGGACACCATTTATTATATTACTTTGTTAGTTAAAATAAGCGGAAATATAATGTCGCTATAGTTTGTTGGCGTGGTGTTCGTGTCGCGTAGCATTGATACTTGTGATCGAGTTTCGATTCCCCGACCGCACATGAAAAGGTATAGGGGTCACCGTTCCGCCTATAGGGCACTTCCCTGTTCTCGCGCACTAAGACCCCTCGCACGCTACCGTTCGGACAAACAAAAGTGATTAATATACATGTAAGTTGATAACAGGTTTCGCAATTCTTCTGATAATAGATAAAACTGAATTCATACATTTATTTAAATATTTTGTTGTTTAAGATAACTTCTATTTAGATATTTGCAGTCAGATGTATTAAGAAAATAAAAGTTGCGTTATTAAAAGTATTCAATAGTGTCGAAAAGTGTCGAGGACGGCGGCCATGTAAGAATGTAATGAACTGTAGACTGCTCACAATTATAAACAGCATGGAAACAAACTAATATCACACATTCTCGGCGTTGTAGAGCACGTGCTAGTTAGGTGATAACATCTGTTCTTAATTATACTCTATTAGTTTCATGTTATATAGCTATGTTTATGTCCCAATATAAAGGTGAACAGACCGGGGTTTTGATAAAAATGACTCCTTTACTTCACCTCAAATTGTCGAAGTGATTCTACAGAGACCTTTGATAAAACAGATATGATATTATTTCAGTCCGATATAACACCATTACAAGCGTAACACACACATATATATCCACTTAAAAGTTTTGCTATGTTTAACAGTACGCCTCAGTGGGAACCACTCGGAAGTTCTTTGCTGTTAACAGTACGCCTCAGTGGGAACCACTCGGAAGCTTTTTGCTACTCGAAAGCTCTTTGAAAACTGGGGCATAGGTATGTACTACTGTTCTTGTGTTTCGTCGTTCTGTTGGAGAGTATGGTAAACTATGGAAGTAATAACGAAAAAACGAACAAGAAATATCGAGGAACGTTGTGCATTGAGTAAAATGGCGAATATCATATTATCATCTAAAAACTGCCTATAAACACCACAATAGATTGACCAGAGAAAAGTGACCGTTATACAGAGGTTCATACAAAGTGGATGGCGGTACATCCTACTTATCTTTGTAGACAGATGGTCCCAATACAAAGGTTTTTTTTTTTTAATTTGTTTTATTTTTGCCAGATTTTTCACATAATCAAAAACAGGACAGAGACAAGAAATATAGCACAACAAACACCAACAGACACACACACACACACACACACACGCACACACACACATACACCAGCAGAGCATCTTCTTTGGCAATTGCCCTCATAATCGTCTTCATAATTCTCATTCATGCCAGCACTTATGATGCTCATCTAATAACATGTTCTTTTTCATATCAAACATACGCACATGTGTACTAACACACATCCTTATATGGACCTACTTACATGTGCACTACACACAACCTTATATACACACACTCACATGTGCACTTAAACTGAGCCTTACACACATACTCAAATGTGCACTAACTAACAACCTTACACACTCACACACACACACACATGCACTAACACACAACCTCACACACATCCAATAAAAAGGTTTATATAAACGGATCGTTATATATGTCAAAACACATGTGGTTTTATATCTAAGCTGCCTCTTTTTAGAGGTTAGTAATTATATAAAGAATTGTGTTGCATTTGTTCAAAAATAGTTGGTCTTTATATGCAAATTGCCTCATTATAGAGGTTCATTTGAAATGGAATGTATTACATTTTTCCAAAAACAGATGGTCTTCATATACAAGTGGCCTCTACATACACGTCCATGTTTAATTGTCTTACATTAGTCCCAAACAAGGCGGGGTTGCAGTCCTGTTGCTTAAAAACGCGTGTCTTGCGCGACTATACTTCAAATGCATACCAATTAAATAAGATAAAAACGTAACACATGTTTGTTCATTGTCCAGAATTAGGTCACACTACCGTTTATTTATGAGACACGTTTGTGAACGCTTTAAATCCTCCCAGTTTCTGTGCTGTATTAATTAAGGATGTCCCCGGAAGGCAGACCTACGTTTACTAACACTGAGCAGAGTTATTCACATGTCATATCCCAGACAGCTGAAACTAACATGTTATAAATTCCTGAGCTATGTCCAGGTGAGACATTATACTGGAGTATACATGTTAATACTATAAAGTTCGAGCTAGAGAACTGAAATACTGCGAATCCTGACTGACATCAATCCAACAAAGACATCAAAAGCCGTCTTACTAGTATAAAACTTGGTATTTTTACGCAAATCGTCTATCTATCAGTGTTCTTTGGTTCGGAATAGAAATTTTAATTAAATCACGAATATTTTTCCGATAACACATTACCATAATATCATAAAGAAGCTCTGAAACCACTCTTCATTTCAAATGATGCTATGATTTTCTCGTGTGTATCCTTCTTCGCTCCAATATAGACCCTTTCCTACATTATCACTATTGGTTGTTATCTCCCCTGTCGCTGTGATATTCAGAACGAGGCGAGGTGTTAATCATTTCCGGTTCGATGTTGATTATATCTGTATACTGTAGGTGGTCCAACCCACTCCTTTCCTGGTAGAGAAACCTGTCAACCTTATTGCAATCAGATGGTCCAGTTATGGTCGTGACAATAGTTATAATTTAGAGTTTATGTACCGCTATGTCACAGCAACATAGTCGTCTCAATGCGGTTCACAAATTATTATCCGTGGTTATCGGACCTTCAGCAACAGGCCAATGTCTTTCTTATAATTACCGGGGAGCCGGAGCTGCCATTTCGGCGCTTACAGCTTACATACGTCATGTTTTGCACTGTCCTGACATGTACGCATTTACAGCTGAGTCGACCTGAACACAACGAAGTAAAGTATCTTGTTCAATTATAAAACAGGGCGGCCGTGCCGGGACTCGAACTAGCGACCCTTCGGTTACGTAGCCCTGCGTCCTACCACTAGACATTTGTGACTACTACAGTATAACAGCCAGATTTGCATCCATGTACGAGTAAAAACAATCTGAAATATTTTCAATTTGCGTTAACATATGTTTCGAATCTTACTTTCGATATTTTTCAGCTTGTAGGGAAATACCGTTGAGGAATGTCTACACTTCTGTCAGTAATCGGGACTGAGTGGAATGTCATACTACATTAGCTGGGTGTGTTATTTCAGTGGAAAATTATAAAAGCGTCAGTCAGCAATGCAGTCATCCAGGGACAAAATCTTTATGTGGTCATCTGTTTTGCCGAAATAAAACTCATAAGAAAACAACCGACACCATTGAAAGGGATTAAACGTAGGCAATGGCTTTATATATTTATATAGTAGGGACAGACATCTTTGGAAATGACATGGCCATGCCCAGCCAACACATCAATGTCCGTTGTCAGCTATTTACATTATGTACTAACAGTCGGTTTAGAAATGATATCAATCTGAATAAAATACAGATCGTCATTATACACTACGTTATGATGATCTGATGGTAGCCGGCTAGGGGTCATGTTCAGATGACATTTAAACCAACCAATCATATTAACTCAACTGGCAAACTTTTGCTAGAATTTGATTCCCTTTGTGAACCTCATGGTTGGTCCTTGAATAGATAATATCCGAGTGTCCCGAATGTCAATCAAACTAAGATGGCTTCGCCGAACGTCAGCCACTTCACTTCCAAAAACAATTTTCCATTGTTTTAACAGACAATACCGCGAAAGCAAAGGAAAAAGCAAAACAACAGATAGATCAGAGGCTATTTAACATTTTCTACACTGTTTCGATAGCTCATTCAATATGCACATCATACTACTAAACAGGCATATAAGAGGCGCTTTGTTATTGGCTGTAAGTATACCGTTGTATGGTAAGCATTGAGGTCAACTGATCATAACCCCCTTATCGGCCATCGTCAAATCGTCATAACGTAGTGCATAATGATGATTTGTATTATGTAGCTTGAAGTAATATATCATTTGATGGAAAAAAATTAATATTTTATTTTATTTTTTATTTTATTTTTGTTTTGTTTCATGGACAGATAATTATGTCTGTAAAACTAAGAGATTAACAGTACCCCATCAAAAAAATATTATTTCGGATCCGGGGAACGCATATTTGAAGGAATTCGAATTTTTACTGAATGCGTAAATCCAGCGTGATGGTATCGACCTTGATTTGTAAACGGATATTGGAGTTGAAAGATCTTTACATTAGAATGGTAAAACAAATTACGGTCGTAAAAGTGCTTGTTTGTTCGATAAAGGTTGTTACAAACCATTAAATGAGATCCTTATCAGGGGCCGATTACCTATTACGTGAAGGGTTTAAGATTACCACAAAGAAGAGTTGTTCTATTGCAGGAAACACTTGAAATTTAAATCTACATCAATAGATCTTTTCGAAAAAAAATGTCAATATAGAATATGGATAAATGAGTGTTCCTCGAGAATTTATCAAAGGAATCCGGATTCAATTTCAAATCTTGATAAGTCATATTATTAAAAGGGGCCTTCCTTCGTTCGAACGGCAGATACGACTTATACAGTAATCTACCGGATTTATAAATGAAAGAAGCTTACACCGATACCTATGACTAAATGTGATGAAATAAATATCATATTTGTACAGACATCTGCACTGAAATATTCAGCCACGCCTCCTTCACCTCATTTAGACAAATATCACGTGACACCGCAGACAACCGTAAACAGATCACGGCATAAAGCGAGATGTAGAGATATTGTTTGTGTCATGATGATAAAATCCCAATTATAGATCGTTTTACCTCAATTACTTATATTATGGTATCATGCATAGATAGTAAATGAGTTAAGAATATAAAAAAAACCACTAAAACTTAGTACTACATACAAACATGAGCACCACAGGACACAGGCACGTGTGCCGTGTTCACAAACAAAACGTGTACATGGATTTCGTACCGAAATAAGACAAATACACAGTATACTTGTAAAATCATTTATTTTGGTTCGATGAGGTGATATTTAGTTTTAATGCCTGTGATTTTGTGTAACTTTGAACATGAACTCCTCTTACGAACCTGTCAGACTGTTGAGTCGAATATCCCGCAGAACTTTCCAGTAGTAGTTCCGGCTCGACCGACGCAGCCTCATTCGCTCTCTTCCAAGTGTCTATATAGTTGCCGACATATATACGACTTTTTATGACTTTCTCCATCTTGTCATGTCCTTATTTTCTTGTCGATTCCGATTTAAGGGACCTTTTATCTAGTTGCTACCTCAGGGAGACGCGTATACTATTTTCGTTTCTGTTGATGAACTTGTCTGCGCATGTTCGTATTGATAGTCGTTGGCGGCGATTTATTTTCTCGCTTCGGGTCGAAGTTACGAAAACTTCTTTTTTTTTTTTTAAAGAACTTTGTGTTGTCTTTGGACCATGAGTGTTGTATCACGGTAGTTTATAACTTTTACTAGTTGAGAAATATACAAGAACCCCGTTTCCTTTTATTTCCGTAGAATAAATTCATTTCAACAACGGAATGTCCCTTTAAGTGGGTTAATGTTGCATTTATAATTGAACAGAACAAAAAAAAACTTTTTTTTTAAACAAATACTTTATATAATGATTTCTCGTCAGCTCTATATGCTTTAACAGCCGGATTTCAACGCTCGGTCTCCAATATCCGAAAGTAATTTGGAATTATATAAACGGAAAGTCAAAAACTAAACCCGCTATAGGTGATCTGCACACAGATTACAACAATGTAACATCTGCGAAAACAGACAGTGACATCGAGAAAGCCGAAATTCTTTAAAATGTTTTCAGTAGTGTATTTATAACGGAGCCCGACGGCGAAATTCCTCAAACCCCCCAGCGATGTTAAAAAGGAGATGACAAGTGTGTGATTTATGGAAACAGAAACACAAAAAGCATTATCAAGTCTCAATGTTAATAAATCTCCAGGCCCAGACGAAATACACCCAAGACTCCTCAAGGAGCTGTCCAACACAATGCCAATGCCATTGACATTACTATATAACCGATCAATAAATACAGGAATGGTACCATCAGCCTGGAAGGAAGCCAATGGATGTGCTATCTACAAAAAGGGAAACAAATCACTCGCTGGAATTACAGACCCGTCAGTCTCACATCAGTTGTCTGCAAAACAATGGAAACAATGGTAAGTAATCACCTAATTAAACATATGAAAGCCAACTCATTCTTTAGTAATAAACAATATGGATTTATATCGAGTAGATCGACTACACTTCAACTTCTTACTGTTCTTGATGAATGGACCAGAGCATTGGATAGCGTTAATCCGGTAGATTGTATTTACACCGATTTTCAAAAAGCGTTCGACACTGTACCACACAAGAGAATAGTTCAAAAACTTAAATCATATGGAATACCTCATACAGTTATAACATGGATCGGATTTTTTAAAAGATAGGAAACAACGAGTCGTTATTCATAGAAATAATTCTGAATGGAGACCAGTTATACATCGGGAGTTCCACAAGGGTCTGTAATAGGTCCTATACTTTTTGTCATCTATATATAAACGATCTACCAGACTCTCTTAATTCGGAGGTATACTTGTTTGCAGACGACACGAAAATGTTCAAAGTTATCACCGGAGAAAATGACCAAAAACTTCTTCAGGAAGATCTAAATCGAATAGAAAAACGGTGTGATGCATGGCTATTAAAACGTCACCCAGGGAAATGTGTTCATATGCATCCAGGAAAAACCACTATAAAGGATTTTACTTACCATCTTGCAGATACAACTTTTAAAAAATTGGAAGCAGAAAAAGTCCTAGGAGTATTGATTCCGAACTCAACTTTATTTCGCAAGCGCTATTTGGTTTCCATACAAAACAAAGTACATTAAAAAAATCGAAGGTGTTCAGAGAAGGGCAACAAAACTGGTCGCCGAAGTAAAACATCTGCCATATCCAGAAAGAGGGAAGTGCCTGAGTTTACCAACATTATCATTCAGAAGACAGCGAGGAGATATGATCGAACTATGTAAAATAATTCATGGAAAATACGATCGCGAGCTACATGTAACCGGATTTTTGAAGTTATGTGAAAATGTTTCAAATCAGTCTGGAAACAAAGGAAATTCTTTGAAAATATACCCTCGACAGTGTCCAGGTATGAAGTGGGAAAATAGTCTTTTACTACGAACTGTAAATGTGTGGAATGGCCTACCAGAAAGTGTAGTGTGTGCTAATAATTTGAATTTGTTTCAAAAAATGAACTGGATAAACACTGGAAAAACATTGATTTATTCTACAATTTCAAGGCCAGTTTATAAACTGTAGTGTCGTTACATTCACAAATTATTATTATAACAATTACCATGTCCTGAGTCTGGTATAGGGGATGCACTATATCATGTACCAGAAATTTATCATTAAATATCATTAAATATCATTAAATATCATTAGATATCATTAAATATCCTTATCTGGATAATTTCTTCAGTCCTCGTGTTCCCGCGTGGTCATGTGACCGGCACGAACAACTACATTAACACTAGTACTTGGTCGGTAAATATCGCCTAGATATTAACGTATTTTTTTCGTACAAACAAACATGATACACTTGTCCATCATACTTAGAAACTGGAGAAAAGTGCTGTAAGTCTACTTCGGTTGAAAGGTTGCTGTTATTATCGATTATTTTGAGGTGTTTACTGAAATACCTAATGATTTGACGGCCGATCCAAGCTGCGATCACGAATGCACTGACAAAGTGAAAGTTTAAGTTTTATGCGCAACATGCCGTTTTTCGTAAAACTCCATTCATATCTCGTATTGAATGAGGTTGTATTATCCAAAACTGATCTATTTAAACATAAGAAAACTAACAAAAACACTGAAAAATACAGAAAGAAGTATCCATGTTTGGCCACACGGCCACGTCACTATCCTGCCATACGACTCATAACCTGTGACAGGTTATGAGTCGTATATGTAGGGTAGACATATCTTAAAAGTGTTTACAAAACAATACGATAGTGACGTGGCCCTGTGGTCAGGCCATGCAGGCACAACGCGGTACCTGTAAACAAAGTGACGTCATTGTACAAGTTGCAACAATGTACAACAATGTATATTTTACACGCCATACACATAATAGCAACAGAATGGGGCGCATCATTAACCCACACACGCTACATATATCATGTATATATTATTATCATTTCCATGCGACGTTACCTACGGCGCATAAGAGTACCAAGAGAACTTTTGAAATAAAGGTTAAAAATGCGTATAGTTGTTACCCTTATGATTAAAGTGCGACACAGGCTTTAAAACTTGTTAATAATTGTAAAATTGAAGACAACATTTCAATATTTTTCTTTCATGATGATTAAAATAATGAATTTGTGTGGAACTATATTTTGTGGACTTGATTACCTTTCCCGCCAAATTGGAACTATCTGTTACGCTGTTACATCGATCATTCAGCTGTTTCGTCACTACGCGCGCGTCATTTAAAATATCTGTCAAAAAATGCCGTTCATACACCAGTGAACAAAAAAAAAATAACAATTATTTCCTAAGTAATCACATGGCATGCCTTAATCTTAAAAAAAATCTTCGATACATTAACTATGCCTGAATTATACATAGTAGATTTCAATATCTTATGCTCCATATTTAGGAAATTCAGACCGTGGTGACTATATATATATATACATATGAACATAATGTATGCATTAAGAACATCATTCAAATGGTGGTGTTAGTGAGAATAGAAGAGTTGTCTTTCTTAGTATGTGGAAGGATTGACACAATGACGGTAAATATGAATAAATAATGATATCAAACCGCACCATACTATTGTTTACATCTTTTCGGATATGATCACAATACAGAATGGAATTTAAGAATACAGATCTGATGGAACAAAAAGAAAACACAGGTAGGACAGTACAAAAGGAAAATGCATGTAAGACAGAACAAAAAGGAAAATACAGGTAGGCATGAACAAAAGGAAAATACACATAGGACTGAACAAAAGGGTTACCGATAGGACAGAACAAAAAGAAAATACAGGTAGGAATGAACAAAAGGAAAGTACAGGTAGGAATGAACAAAAGGAAAATACAGGTAGGAATGAACAGAAGGAAAACACACATAGGACAGAACAAAAAGATAAAGATAAGACAGAACAAAAGGAAAATACAGATAGGACTGAACAGAGGGAAAATAAAGATAGGACAGAACAAAAGGAAAATAAAAATAGGACTGAACAAAAGGAAAATACAAGAAGGACTGAACAAAAGGAAAACACAGGTAGGACAGAACAAAAGGAAAATACAGATAGGACTGAACAGAGGGGAAAATAAAGATAGGACAGAACAAAAGGAAAACAGAGGTAGGACAGAACAAAAGGAAAATACAAATAGGACAGAACAAAAGGACAGTACAGGTAGGCATGAAAAAAAATACAGGTACAATGTAAGACAGAATAAAAGGAAAATACAAATAGGACAGAACAAAAGAAAAATACAGGTAGGACTGAACAAAGGGAAAATACAGGTAGGCATGAGAAAAAAAACGAAAATACAGGTAGGACAGAATAAAAGGAAAATACACATAGGACTGAACAAAAGGAAAGTACAGGTATGACAGAACAAAGGGAAAATACAAATAGGACTGAACATTATCTCGCTGAAACCCTACAGTTATAGTTTAGTGGTTGATAGATTATATGTCGAGTAATGAATATATAACTGTCCCGTACAGCTGTTTCATCCTTCTATGAAATTCAAATGGAGATTGCTACAAGCAATACTATTATTAACAAACCCACTGCGAGTGTACCTCTTATAACTTCGTAAAGCAAGTCATTGTTTTACTGTATAAATGTTACCAAAGCTATGTAGTATCCATTAATAACTAAACTAATTATGTCATATTTCAATTTTATTTTAGAAATATGCTGCGAAAAAAACTAGATTGCAGTTAAGATAAATGAGAGGCATTTACTCATCTGGCACAACATTACTTTTAAAGTAACACATTTTAACTACATCATGTGACACATTTTATTCTTTTAGGTTTTTTAAAACTAACAAAAAAAGCAGGATTCCACAGCAAAACTGTGTTACTGAATTGCTAAAATAAAATTAATACGTCACATTCGTAAAATTCAAATTTTGGAGTAAGCATTGGCTAGGGTAAAGTACATGTTTAAGTCTTTTGTCAAAACTATTAATAAATTATGTTTTTTACTTTTCAAAACAGCGTTAATATAACCGACATCAGGTGAAATAAAGAACAGGCCTAGATCCGTCTGTCACAGTCATTTATGACAGTATCACGTATGTACTGTAACTGGAGCTAATTAAAGGAACACGTGCGACACTTTACTACTTTAAATAAAAATGTGTAATATGGATTCCGTAATTATTTTTTCAATTTACAAAATGGTACGATAAGTTTACAGATTCATTTCTACGCCATTAAAAATGCTTGGGACACTTCACTGCTTTAAATAAAAATATATAATATGGGTTCAATATAAGTTTAGAGGTTCAATTTCATGCCAACAGATTTACCTGCTGGAAGATCATTTCACAGACAAAATATCTGAAAATATGACGAACAAGCTTATCTTCAAAATATTATTGTCGACGTGCTCCAAACGGATATGCTCCTTTAAACTCCGGAAAAAGTAAAACATATTTATCTTTTCAGCAACATTTGGAATTATATAATTTCCTGAAAGGTAAAAATGTTAATTTTGGCATTTATCTTTTATAAAAGACATGTGCTTTATGAATTTTGCACATACATCACAGTAAAACTGGCATCTGTTATGTCCACCGGTCGGACATGTACTAAATGTGTCTCGTAATTTATGTGTGCGCACAAAACCATTGCACAAGAATTAACACACACGGAGGACGACAGCATATTCAAACACCAACATGATTCTTATCGTGGCAATATTGATAGGTATGTTTTTAATATTCATTTTTCTTTCTCTTGTTGATTAGAAAATTATAGAATCTAACAATTATAAGTTGCAATATCCTTTTTCTCGTCAGAATACGACATTGTAATCAAAACGTGAAAGATAAACAACCATGTTGTTCTGTGAAAAGAGTATCGTCATATAATATGTTATATAAGTTCTATATCATTTTGTCATGTATGCTGAATATAATCATGCTTAACCCTAATCTAATTCTTAATGAATATAAAATTACTTTATATAATTATATTTATATTAAATTCAATGATACATCTTACAAATAGAGACCAAAAGTTTCAATTGTTGAACAGAAAACGGGGGGATTGATAAATAAACAACCTTTTATTTATATATTGTTTAGGTGTAGTTGACCGTTCGTTGGCAGTTCCTTCGTCAAATCATCTCACCAAACGTTACTGTGATAATCTTTCCAGCCTCGCTTTGGTATACGCTCTGAATGAGAAATCTGTTGAATACAACTCATTTGAAGAGGTGAATAATCTGTTACGGATCAACTTCAACAATAATCTCGGTAGAGAGGACTTCCTGGTCTGGTTAGGGGACAAATGTAGGTAAGGTGTTACTTACTCGTTTTATTGTAAAATTTACTTCTTTTATGATACAAAAGGAATTCAAATAAAACTAGGATGTTTATATATACACACGTATATACATAATATCTATTTGGTTATGTAGTAATAACGACAGTACACACAAATAAATTCTCATACAAACATAGAACATGAAACAGTTACACAAGTTTAGCAGATAAACAACGAACAATGTCGGTATGTTTCTGTTGATGATACCCCCGGTCGATAATTAATTCAGATAATTAATATGCATCTTTAATTATCGATCGAGGTGATCATTACCACAAGCACATCGACATTTTTCGTTGTTTATCTGCTAAACTTGTGTTACTGTTCCATGTTCTATGTTTGTATGTGATCGTTTGTAATTTTCGACAACTTTACTTGTCTGTATTGTCGTTATTACTACATTTCCAATTATTTCTTTCTAATTGTTTGGATTCAGTGCCTATACTAGGCCATACCATCGTTATTGCTTATTAGACCATACATTATATATATGTGTGTGTATGTGTTGTATATTTAATTATTAAAACAATGTATAATATACACTGTTGTTTATCTGAAGGTTAAATATTTGAATTTCCTGTTGTAATTGTACTGTGTTGAATATAATTATGTGTACAGCTACCAAAACAATAACGTTTTGATGTATTGTTTTTTATGAAGAGGTTTCCAGGAATTATATTTCTTTGAGCATTAATCATATGACAGAGGTCACAATAAACTTTACTTAAGGCATCTACAACATGGTGTACGAGAAAGGGTTATGAGGATAATAAGAGATTGTTTATATAATATGCTTGTGGTTTGAAGGTACATTTTGTATGCATAATTCATATAATTAATTATTATTTTTAATAATGTTGAAGGAAGGCTTTATTTTGATAAAAAGATATAAGGAGGGGGGGATCATCATCATCATCATCATCATCATCATCATCATCATCATCATCATCATCATCATCACCACCACCACCACCACCACCACCATGATCAGCATCATCACCATCATCATCATCATCATCACCACCACCACCACCACCACCACCATGATCAGCATCATCACCATCATCATCATCATCATCATCATCACCACCACCACCACCACCACCATCATCACCATCATCATCATCATCATCTTTCAATGATGGAAAACGAATTACAATATACTGAAATAACGTGAAATAACGTTGAATGGGAAGCAAACCATTGAAAATGTGTCGATACAGTGGACATATTTTTTGAGTAGGCATACATTTGATACTTTTGTTATTCATGATGCGTTTAATGATAGATTAGTTACACTTACACATATTTTAATAATAATAATGTTTTCATGATAGGATTATAAAACAATGTACACATGATAAATACTATCAATGACATGATTTTCATATTCAATTATTTCACTTGTTGTGAGACAGAGAGAATCGGCTTTAAAACAAAACACAAAAACTTAATTGTAACTCAAAATCTGGCTGAAGGAAAAATAAGGGCAAAATACGAAAAAAAAACCCAAAAGGTTTCATTGAGGTCCTTAAAAAAGTACAAGTAGAAGACAAGGAGTTCCGAAAACTTTTCCTCTTATATCAACTTATACTCTCGATTGTGTTGTTAGCATTTCCGTCAAAAGTGAAAACAAAAACAAAAAACAAAAAACAACAAAAAACAAAAATGTACTGTCATCGGTAGGCAAAACAGACATGTTACTCAGAAAACTAACGATTGGGAGACAAATAGTTACGTTGTTAGTAAAGATCAAGGTAGGTTATGCTATTGGGTAAAGGTCTTTCTTCAGTCAGACAAACTGCTGAACTATATGTGACGTTTGTGTTTTATATGCCCTCAATTTGTTTTAACGTGTTTCTTTTGTATTGTCTTCACACGCAGAAGTCGATCCCTGACGCTTGAGTGGTTTCTCCACCAGGCAGAGATAGTATGTCCAAACGCACACAAGATCAGAAGTCTTATCGAACCTAGCGGCGTTGTCTGTCACCAAGATGGCGGCGTGACCGAACTTACGAAGAAGGGTAGGTCATACAAATATATATTTCCATTTGTACAACACAATATTACATACATGTAAAACTAAATAAAAACAGGAAAACATGTAATAATGGAAGTAGGGGAAATTTTATGGTCAACATCACGATTTGATTTGGATTTGTTCTATTTCCTTGTGCGATATGAAGTCCGTTCTCATGTTGATAATGTGCCTTAACCAGGATGTGATCTATATTTTATGGAAGATGTCATCGATAAAGCAGAAGAAGCCTCCAAGATCACCTGATCTTAGTCCCTCTGTACATCTTAGTCCCTCTGTACATCTTAGTCCCTCTGTACATCTTAGTCCCTCTGTAACATCTTAGTCCCTCTGTACATCTGAGTCCCTCTGTACATCTTAGTCCCTCTGTACATCTTAGTCCCTCTGTAACATATTAGTCCCTCTGTACATCTTAGTCCCTCTGTACATCTTAGTCCCTCTGTACATCTTAGTCCCTCTGTACATCTGAGTCCCTCTGTACATCTGAGTCCCTCTGTAACATCTTAGTCCCTCTGTACATCTTAGTCCCTCTGTAACATCTTAGTCCCTCTGTACATCTTAGTCCCTCTGTACATCTGAGTCCCTCTGTACATCTGAGTCCCTCTGTACATCTTAGTCCCTCTGTACATCTTAGTCCCTCTGTAACATCTTAGTCCCTCTGTACATCTTAGTCCCTCTGTACATCTTAGTCCCTCTGTACATCTTAGTCCCTCTGTACATCTTAGTCCCTCTGTAACATCTTAGTCCCTCTGTACATCTTAGTCCCTCTGTACTTCTTAGTCCCTCTGTACATCTTAGTCCCTCTGTACATCTGAGTCCCTCTGTACATCTGAGTCCCTCTGTACATCTTAGTCCCTACATCTTAGTCCCTCTGTACATCTTAGTCCCTCTGTACTTCTTAGTCCCTCTGTACATCTTAGTCCCTCTGTACATCTTAGTCCCTCTGTACTTCTTAGTCCCTCTGTACATCTTAGTCCCTCTGTACATCTTAGTCCCTCTGTACTTCTTAGTCCCTCTGTACATCTTAGTCCCTCTGTACACCTTAGTCCCTCTGTACATCTTAGTCCCTCTGTACATCTTAGTCCCTCTGTACATCTTAGTCCCTCTGTACATCTTAGTCCCTCTGTATGTACATCTTCAGGGGCTTGTACAAGTTTAACCGATGTTTGTTTTCATTTTCGTTTTTGATTTCTTTTCGTATGTTTGGCTATCGTTCCATCAATTTTGATTCAGAACTTTGTTTTCATTATGATATATTCTCTGTTGCATTACAGTTATAGAGAGTTTTATAGAATTATCAAAAGTTTCGTTCTAGCTATTTTTCTATTGTTGCTTAAAAAAACCATTGTATCAATATCCATCAGTCGTAACGGTCAATTCCCTATCTTCCAGAGGATGTAATATATATTTCATATTATTTCGTGAAATGTATATACGATATTAAACCCTCCACCATTAGATTATCATAACATGTGGTACACAGAAGTTCATTTAAATCTATTTGTAGTGGATGACATTAATGTTTTTTATATTGAAAAATATTTGACTTTGCTATCAGTGAATATCAGTGTGATTATTTGATTATATGGCCATTTGCTGAAAATCTTGTAGATTTGATAAATAACACTCGACAAGATGAACACCTGTTGAATATCTGTTCTATGTGTTATTAAATAAATGATCTCACGATGTGTTTTCAATGCCGCCAGTTTAACACCATATGGTTTTGCTGGTTCTAGATTTTATGTTCAGAAATTCACGCTTTTCTTTGTTTAGTTTTGTTCTGTTCTGTTTTGTTCGGTTTTTCCCCCTTTTTTTCAATATCCTTTGTTTAACACCATAGAGTTTTGTCTGAGATATTATCTATTAACAGCTTGTTCTAAATTTAATCAGCACTTTTTCTTGTGGTATTAATCATAGATTGATTCATCGTTTGGATTATGATGAAAAATAGCATAACCCGTGTGTGGATTTATAGTGTACAGAATATCTAAATCATACTCTATAATGTTTGCTTGATATGATTTGTACAAAACTGCAAAGCGTCGTTTATAGGAAAATTGTTCTCGTACTTTTTCCTGTCAAAAGGGAGCTTTTATTAAGTCACCTGAGACGAAGTCGTGCGTTGTCCGTCGTCCGTCGTAAACAATTTACATTTTCAACTTCTTCTGAATTCCAGGCCTACAGATATTATATTGGGTCTGTAGCATGCTGAGATGATGGGCTACCACGTTTGTTTAAATGGGTGACCTTGACCTTCATTCAAAGTCACAGTGGTCAAATATAATAAAATCTTTAAATTACCTCTTCTTGATAACCAAAAGGCCCCGATACCCAATATTAGGTCTGTAGCATGCTGGGGTGAAGAGCTTCCATGTTTGTACAAATGGATGACCTTGGCCTTTATTCAAGGTCAATGGGTCAAATATGCTAAAATTTGAAACGACTTCTTCTTGATAACTAAAAGGCCCACATACCAAATATTGGGTCTTTAGCATGCTAGGATGAAGGGCTACAAAGTTTGTTCAAATGCACCTTTACCTTCATTCAAGGTCACAGGGGTTAAAAATGCCAAAATCTTTTAACAGCTTTTTCTTGATAACCAAAATGCCAAGAGACCTGATATTGCGTTTATAACATGCTGGGATGAAGGGCTATAACGATTGACCTTTACCTTCATTCAAGGTCCCGGGGTCAACTATGCTAATATATATCAAAACTCAGGTGACCGTTAGGGCCCTGGGCCTATTGTTCATTACAGATTACAAAGCCTGTCAGAGTATTGAAACATTTGATCGATCGGTTTGCTTAAATATTGAAGGATGTACTTATAAAATGTCTTATTAAAGAAAACCATTGACATTGCTCTGAACTCATTCTAAATTGGACGTATTTTCATTCAGCCCTGCAGTCGTTTGTTAGGGTGAATAAATCATACAATTGCGAGATTGCCTTGACGTCGATACAGAGTCAGTGTGAAATAGTCGCTTTGTTCAATGTGGCAGTCCCCATGGCTTACAACAAGCAATCATTGGAAACACAGATCAACGTACAAACAAGGTACATAAGAACTAACGTACACGACTTGCTATTAAGCGTAAACATGCTCGTATATAGATGAATAATACAAATATGTTTACACACAACGTTATGATACATTTGATATTTAACATTTTTCTTTCAAGTTGGTATCTTGATTCGATGATTTGTTTCTGATAATATTAAATGAATCAAAGGACTTATTGTTTTGATATAATGAAGCTATTTATGCATTGCTATATCTACCTGAACATCCATGGTTATTTACTTGTTGTCAGTCATGGATTAAAATACAAGAGATACCCATAAACTGCTTTTACAATCACTTACAGAAGGACCTTAGCTGCTATTAGATGTACTCTATCCAAGTTAGGACGTTTGACCCCGCGTTGTGGAAGAGTGAGAGATCTTCAGAGGTACCAACTAGTGACTGAACTGATACAGAAACAGCCTTTCAAACTCCGAGGGGAGGTGGATTTCGAAAACTTTGCCGACGTCATGATCTGATATTTAGTATAAAAATGCAGCAACTTCATTTTCCGATGGAAATTGTATTTCGAAACTTTTCTTCTGACGCCACGACATATATCTTATTGCATTAATTAAATTAAACTTATTTGAGCATTTAGTTGAAAACTTGTATATACATTATCATTTCGTTTTAATTTGTTCAGTCCGAGGAGGGAAAGCTTTAAGGAATATCAGTCGTATTTAATCCAATGTTTCATATACACAAGAGAATGATATCAACACTGATTTAATTTTAGATATTTAATGTGAATTATTACTGCATATATCGAGAAATTGATAAGTATCACTGTGTTGGTCAATTGATGTAGGGATGACAGAGAACCGAACTCCTATCAGACTGATAAATTGTTTTCTGCCAGGTTTACTTAATTCACTGGATATTCGAAGCCAAATATAGAACGTCCTTATTTCATTTGCTATTGGATTAAGGTTCAATCTAATATCTCTGATATTTGAAGGTGGAAACTAACCTGAGATTAAACACGCCATCACCCAATATCCCATCCAGATGCACATCTTTACGTATACTTGTCTCTGGATCTACCAGTGCAATTCACCAGCAGTGAAACGTATTTGCTATATTAATTGCACATACACTATTTACTCTTTGCTTTAAATAGCTGAAAAACACATCGGAACCGTACTGATTATGGGTCCCTATAAGACTCGCCAGAGTCGCAGATACATTTTCAAAAATGATGTGGGCGTTTCTGCTGCATAGTCCAATCGCTAGCGTTTGTGACTGTGCGGTTGAGTGTGGTGTCTATGTGCCAAAGTTAAAAAACGCCGCGCGTGGTCAGATTTTGAAAGGGTTAACGTTGTATCCCCGGGGCATGTTACATACATCTTAATATGTATTTGAAGTGCTAATGCTGTCAAGTGTTGTTTTGTTTTGCCATTTTTGTAGTAGTTGTTGCCTACCTCATTTAACAACATACGGGGGCCCGTTGCATGTCACCCAGAGCATTAGCAATAAATTATCTTGCCCATGGACACAACTTGAAGGGTACCAACTGGTGACCGAGCTGATGCAATATCAGCCATCTAGGCTCTGAGAGGAAGTGGATTATCAAACATTTTGTAGACTTAATGAAGTGATCTATATTACCAATAAGCAACCAATCTTTTTTTTCCCGATGGAAATTGTATTTCAAAACGTTTATTCTGACGTCATAACTTACATTATATTGCATAATTTAAATTAAACTAGAGTTTGTTCAATTTTTTAATT
Organism: Pecten maximus; assembly: GCF_902652985.1. Taxonomy (NCBI): domain Eukaryota; kingdom Metazoa; phylum Mollusca; class Bivalvia; order Pectinida; family Pectinidae; genus Pecten; species Pecten maximus. The sequence continues at coordinate 24,261,533 of NC_047025.1, read as the reverse complement.
TAAAAATCGGTCTGCATTAACACTTCTACATCTGTATTAATGTAATATCCTGTATGACAATCACACACGTATTTATCTGTGTTAAAACTATTACGACGCCTCTTTACAATGCGTCAATTTTACCATCATCAAGTCCGCCCTTTGCAAACTAGTTTTGAGATGCCATTACTTAATTTATCTTAGTAATGGCTGTCAAACACTGTTGATTACTTCATCATCTCGATTTAAAAATCAAAATAGTTTACACAGTAAGTATTCACTTCATATTTATCAGTTGATCAGTGAATCTATAATTATTGTTTTGTATTGGAACTTCATACATATACTTGACAATCAATGTAGAAATCAATTGATGACACAGGCCGTCACACTGAATGACTAATAGGAAAAGACGACCAGATAAGGAATGATTTATCTTTTGCCCTTTCCCCGATTTACATTTGTCATTAAGTTTCAATCTGTGAGATAGGTGTTAAGTTTTATCTTTAAAAATGGTAGTTCCAAATTAAAATCTCCGATAATCGTTCAAAAATACACGAATGCATCATCTGGTGTACCTGTCAGTATTGTATGAATCTCGGTCAAAACATAACAAATGCAGCAAGACTACATAGTTTATACAATTATCTTAATCAGCAATTACATTGTATTCTACCATGTTTGCTATGTAACGCTAGTTTTGATTGGTTTAAAACCATGTATTATTTTCCAATAACCCACGCTCGTGCCAATAATACACGCTTTTTTTATCCTTTTTTTTTTAATTTTCAAAATCAATGCCATATGATAGATGCTCTTGCCTGTATATTTCATCAACAAATACTGCAATACTCAAGAAATAAATTACAAGGTTTTCCCGGGGTTGCTTTGCTGTTTTTCTATTAGAAAGAGGTCGATCTCAGAACTAAACAGTACATGGTAGAATAGAAATAATCAACTTTGACTCGTGTATTGTTGCATGATATACAACTCGGACTCGGACATTTTGCAATTTTAATTAATAACTCAGGCCTGCGGCCTTCGTTATTAATTTAATTGCAAAATATCCTCGTCCTCGTTGTATATCCTGCAATAATACACGAATCATCGTTAATTATTTCTTAAGTATGTTACGTACACGTACAATGATTGACTTCGTATATTCATAGACTTTTACTGTGTTACTTCTTTGTATAAGACTGGAAGGCGATTGCTTAATAAAACAATGAGAGGGAAGGCTAGGTATACCGAATGGCATTTTAGGTCAGAAACTCTGTCAGCGAATATACCAAGCATTAATATATTCGTAAACTGTAAATTTTACGATACTTAAATGCGATTGTAACCATTTTAAGATTTAGATTAGCGCTTTACAGACGCAAATAATATATTAAGAAAAGAAATATTATATATGTATTTCTATAGCAGCCAACAATTCAACATATACATCCACTTGGCGTACACGATGAGGCGACACTTCACTAATTGTTGATTTGGTGTTGACTAACAAAAAGCCATACCAAACCAGATAGATACGACTTTAGAATGTCACTTAAACATTTATATTAGGTTCAGAAACTCTCATACGGAACTATCATGATTGGAATTATACAGATTTATTTCATAACTTACAAAAATAAGAATTATCAATAAAATATTGTTCTCTCTATTAAAAATTGCTTTGCACGACCTGGTCCTAAATTTCTTATGTTAACTCGTACTATCTAAATGCCATCGTACTGACTCATCCCAAACTATTATTTGCATTTATGAAAAACCCATTAGGTTTATACCAGTAACCGTCTAACAATTTGCCTAACTGTTGTAATTACTGTGTATTTTGTGGATGCACATAATGTATTTTTGTCCTCGATCTTTATTGTATACAATATTTTTTTTTATTTCATTCAATTGATATTATATATGCATACACATGTACAAAAAATGTTGAATATCTGCATTTTTTGAAATATCAAAATATTATTTCAAGTAAAGACGATAAAGTTAGGATTTAGAATATCTGTATAAACAAACGAAGTTATTATCGAAAATGTAAGTTTAGCAATCAAACATTATTTTATCTGTCAAAAGCTAATTTATTGCATCAATCAAAAACGAATTATCCTCAATCAGCTTCTCATTACGTTTGGCTGCTGGGACGACAGATTTTATATTTGTCCCGGCGATGTTCATTGGCTAGAAACGTGATACTGTGTTATATTAGCCACGACGTAACTGCACGTGAGATACATCATCCCGGCAAACGACAGTAAACCAGACGACAGTCGAGTACCAACATGATTCTGATTTTAACGGCTTTGATAGGTAGGTTTGATTAGATTTGAATTTCTCGTTACAAAACTGACAATTTATGTTATTTATTTTTGTATATTCATATACATATATTTTTGTATAGTCTTTTTATAATCTAAAATGCCTATAGTAATGTTGTTGAAATATGATTTGATAACAAATTCTTCTAAAAATAATTGACAATTCTTCATTTCCAATGTTTATTCGCCTTCCTGTTTGACCTTTTGCATGCACTTCCATATTAATTCAAGTATATATAAAGTTATTTCCATCTTTATAATTTCGTACTTTTGTCAAAAATATGTATTGCGTATTCAGAATGTATGATATATTATTCAAATTTCCATTTACACCGTGATTATATTCCCTGAATCATATGAGTGGATTTGCAAAAACAAAGGGTGAATAAGCAGCATGACACACTATGTATGTGACACTGGTTAATACTAACCTTCTCTGTAAGCTCCTTCCGTTGAGCATACGATCATTAAGTAATCATGGCCTGTTACACATATTCTGCAGGTATAGCCACCTCTACTCCTCTCCGGAGGGGATACTGTGATGACACCACCAGCCTAAATCTGATTTATAACCTGAACGAACAGGATGTTGAGAACCAACCATTCGTCGAGTTCATGAGGCTGTTAAATATCGATATCAACGACAATCTTAACAAAGACGACCTGCTTTTCCTGTTGGGAAATATGTGTCGGTAGGTTGTATACAACTTGTTCAACTCAAAGACATATTGTTAAAGCTTGATGAAATTGTGTAAACAAATGAATTATGTTTCTAAAAGTTTGTCTCAGAGAGTCAGTGATATGTCTATGTACTGGTAACTTGAACGCATTCTCAAGGCCTTTAATAGGTTTTGGTCTTCTATTCTGGTTGGTTGGTCTTTTGCATTTGTTTCGATAGGTGTTTATTTTTCTGTCGGAGATGCATGTGTCAAAATGTTGGTTGCTCTTTTTTCTGTCAGAGAGACATTTGTATGTATTTTGGTATACAGTACTTTTTTCCGTCGGAAAACTGTGTCGGTGGGTAAGTATGCATTTTTCGTCTGTCCGAGAGACATCTGTCCGTGGATTGGTGTCCGCTGTTCTTCCGGATATACATTTATCGGTAGTTGTCGGGATGACATGCGCAATTAGGATAGTATTTACTTTTGTGTCGAAGAGATAATTGTCCCTAGGTCGGTGGATTGTTTTCTGTCATTTGTCACTAGGCGGGTATGTAGTTTTCCATTAGAGAACACTTGTCGGTAGGTTGGCGTTTCTTTTCCTGTCGAAGACCCGTGTGTCGGTAGGTTTGTTTGGACCAACCTGTGTGTCGGTGGGTTAGTTTTCACTGTCGGAGAGATATGTGTCGGTGGGTTGTTCTCTTTGTTAGAGAGAGATGTGTCGGTAGGTTGTTCTCTTTGTTAGAGAGATATGTGTCGGTAGGTTGTTCTCTTTGTTGGAGATATATGTGTCGGTAGGTTGATTCTCTCTGTTAGAGAGATATGTGTCGGTAGGTTGGTTCTCTTTGTTGGAGAGATATGTGTCGGTAGGTTGATTCTCTCTGTTGGAGAGATATGTGTTGGTAGGTTGTTCTCTTTGTTAGAGAGATATGTGTCGGTAGGTTGTTCTCCTTGTTAGAGATATATGTGTCGGTAGGTTGATTCTCTCTGTTGGAGAGATATGTGTCGGTAGGTTGATTCTCTCTGTTGGAGAGATATGTGTCGGTAGGTTGTTCTCTTTGTTGGAGAGATATGTGTCGGTAGGTTGTTCTCTCTGTTGGAGAGATATGTGTCGGTAGGTTGATTCTCTCTGTTGGAGAGATATGTGTCGGTAGGTTGATTCTCTCTGTTGGAGAGATATGTGTCGGTAGGTTGTTCTCTTTCTTGGAGAGATATGTGTCGGTAGGTTGTTCTCTCCGTTGGAGAGATATGTGTCGGTAGGTTGATTCTCTCTGTTGGAGATATATGTGTCGGTAGGTTGATTCTCTCTGTTGGAGAGATTTGTGTCGGTAAGTTAGTTCTCTTTGTTAGAGAGATATGTGTCGGTAGGTTTGTTCTCTCTGTTGGAGAGATATGTGTCGGTAGGTTGATTTTCTCTATTGGGTATATGTGTCGATGGGTTGATATGTACATCATTGTCGGAGAGAATGATGCCAAATGTTGGGCAGTACAGATAAGACAATGGCAGTTAGTGTTATGTGATTACTATTTGGGAGGTTTGTCAGGGGGTTAGTATAAGAATAACGCGTGGGTCGAAATCTCTTAATTGCACAGTTCATTGTTGCTTTAATGACAAAACGCATTGACAATACGGTTGCAAGCGTTCTGTTCGAGCTATACAACATCAAAAACTGGCAGTCTTGCATTATTCAATTATTCAAGCCCATTTATAAATGTCATATGAATAAAGCTTTAGGCTGATTTCAAATAAAATGAATCAACGTATTTAAATAATTCAATATTATATGTACCCGAGTGTTAGAATCTCTATCTGTGACACAGCGACTGATAAAGTCTTATATTCTAGCGTGTCATACAGGTATGTCTGTATTAATGGTGATGAATATGCTTGGAAAAGATTTAACAATCTTCAAAAAGGCATGTGTTGGTAGAATGATATGTAGACTTTTATAAAGGAGTATGATATGTCAATTTAACTGTATTAGCTAACATTATTGATGGTTTTTGTGATCACATAGCTCATATAACCCTTTTTATGTCATCATCGATAGCTTTGATATGGGTTATGGTCAGGAGCAAGTAGTGGTGTTTAATTATCAATACGATGTATTAGAAAATACTAAAGAACTGTGTGAATATATATGTGAAGTAAGTATTAAAATGTAAGATGTAATATATCATCAATTGTATAAAATAATGCACATCTAGCCCTCTATACATGTTCTGTATACGTCCTGATATTATTGTGCTGAATGAATAGCCGTAAGGTCAAAAGTAACAAGAAATTTAACTAATATTACAGAAAATTAACTGCAATTTTTCATAACCGAGTGAATTAACAGTTAGAAACTATATACGCGTCATTCAACATATATATGAAGGAATTTTTAACAACTGTGTGCATATCAAGATCTGACTCAATGCATAACGTGTAGCATTCAGGGAGCGGACGACCGGTTTGCATGTTTTCAGTAAAATGTGTCCAGGGGTTGGGTCCTGTTGGCGGCCTTCGGCAGAGGTAGCACCATAAAATCAGTGAGGTAGCACCATACAATCAGTGAGGTAGCACTATAAAATCAGAATAGGTTCTGTGCTATCACAACTAGACAATACGCCACAGACTCCTTAATACACATACACACTCATCACGTCCTTAAAAGACCATAGCTGATGTAAGGAAGTTGCCAAATACGAAAGAAAACATGTAAAATGAATTTGTTTGGGTACGAATTAATCTATTTCAAAAATGTAATTTTCTCCTAGTCTACGACTGACAGAGATGGTATGTGTCACCACCGAGAAAATAAATTACAGCATATAATGTGCGTAAACATCATGACATTTTCACAACATTGTAACAACACGTGAGCTATGTGTGTTACTAGAGTGGCAACATATCGTGAAATAAACTTTTGAAGCTTACAGACCTTCTGTTTTATCAAAACGTCACAAAACACTAACAAACCAAACAAAATACATACACGTGGACGGTCATCATAATCAATATCATGACTCGTTGATAAACTATTAAAAAGCACAGAATAAGTGTTAAACATCGGTCAGTTAAACAGGAAATATATCATAACGGCTTTATACTGTATACTTGAGTGTGAAGCTCCCATCACCGATGTTATTAACGCAGTATTTGTTTTCTTGTCACAGACAAAAAGTCCTAACGCTGGCGTGGCTGTTACGACAGGCTGAGGGCGTCTGTCCCCATCCAGAAAAGATCAGGAATTTGATTCAACCAAGTGGCGCTGTTTGTGATGACAATGGAAATTTGACCGCATCTGCAAGGAATGGTATGTGTTGATATCTGATTCATATCCTTATCATCAAAATATTATTGGGAGACTATAATTTGTTTTATCACTATATGATATAAACATTGTCATATGGTGCGATACATGTTTGTGGTGCCGTAGATGCGATGTGTTGGAGCAGACTGCGCCTACACCTTTGGAGATCCTGGTCCTATATTGATTCCTTTCAGAATCTCCGCGTGGATCTATTTTATTTTCGTTTCATCAACTTAACACTTTTTATGTGAATAAATGCTTTCTAGTACGGTGGTTGATTTCGGCCATGTCGCAGTGTTGCATCGGCGCCAGCGCAAAGCGAAGAGCGACCGAGTGATATTTTATCTCCCGACAAAATGAACGTGCCATGCGACAAATTTACGTGACAGTGCAACATAAAAACAACTGTCGCCCTGTCGCATTGGTGGGCTACTTTTTTCGCCAGAGCCCCACTTGATTTACACTCTTCTCAGAAGAGAAGCCATCTAAGAAGATCGCATTCCGTTATATGTAAATCGAGTAAACCGGGAGAATATAACCCAAAATAAACTAGTTTTTTAAGTTTTCTCAAACACTATGACACACAAAACATGCGTGTATGTGTCATATATCCTTCTCTAGTGAAACTCATCACTCACACACTTAAAACATGGTCGCTGCCATCTTGGAAAATAAATCTTCCAGCTTCGAGACGGAAGAGGTAGAAGATCTTCCAGAAGCAGAAGAGCTACAAATCGAGTGACCGGAAGATATATTCCAGAAGGAAAAGAGTGCAAATCGAGTGGGGCTCTGGTTAACTGGCGCTCTTCATATAGCTCATTGTCGTTCTGCACCTGGCGCACTGTCGCTTGGTACTTGGTATAGTGTCGCTCATCGACAGTGCGACATTGCCGAAATCAGCCACCATAGGTTTTCATGTTATATGTTTTGAACAATATAAACGTCGAATTTCACTCATTTAAACCCAGTAACACCGAAAATACTTAACAGAACATTCCCTTCTTCTTCGGGATATGCACTTGCCATAAAAACTATTCATCTTGTACGTGAACGATACTATGTTGTACGCAGAAGATCATAATTTATACGTACAAAATAATATGTTGTACGCACAAGATACTAAGTTGTACGCACACGATATAATATCTTGCACGTGCAAGAAACTATTTTTTATAGTGGCCAGACAAGGATGTAACAAAATCAAAATTGCCTACACAATTTTGTATTGGGCAACACACGGTTTTATTGAAGCCAATGTTATAATGATAGACAGTACGTTTACATAGTATACGATAGTAATTTAGACTCAAAATATATATTATCATATTAAATCATGATTATATACTGTACCCTATTGATGTGACATTTTCTAATGGACACAGGATTTAATCAGGGTGTAATGACTATCATTTGTACAATCATTATATACAATGAGTGTTGCCATTATACCTCTCGAAACTGACATGAAAGACAGTTATATAACTAATGGGTCCTTTGTAATTAGTAGTTATTTCACATTGCAAGCATTTTATATTTTCATTTTCTCTGTCAGTCAGTTAATGATATACAATTTATTCGTGTTTGTTTTTTGTTTTTGTTTGCCTTGTCTTTATTTTTAAAACTTGGAGTCGTTTTGTTTAATCCACTAGTCAGGAGGAGCATCGCCAGAACATATCATGTACATTACATGTGTTATACATTACAACATGTAACTAGCACTTCATGGTTTTGGGTTAAACACCTAGTCAACCATAACCATTTGGGGTTAAAATGATTGTCCTGTCGTATTAATTTGTGACTACCTCGAGGTACATACAACAGACAGATATATACATATGCCAGTTTAACACGAAACAGGCATATGTATATCTTTCTCTATTAAAGCTACACAAAGGAACAAAATAAATTGTATTTAAGCCATTGTGTTACATAAGCAACAAAAACAGATGCTCATTACAGACAGGTTTTTTTTTGGTATATATGTGTCGCCGGTTTTGTTAGGTTACCTGAGACGAAGTCGTCCGTCGTCCGTCGTCCGTCGTGCGTCGTAAACAATTTATATTTTCAACTTCTTCTAAATAACCAACAGGCCCAGAGACCTGATATTTGGTGTGTAGCATGCTGGGATGAAGGGCTACAAAGTTTGTTCAAATGGGTGACATTGACCTTCATTCAAGGTCACAGGGGTCAAATATGCTAAAATCTTTAAACAACTTTTTCCTAATAACCATAAAGCCCAGAGACCCAATATGAGGTCAGTAGCATGCTGGGATGAAGGGCTACCAAGTTTGTTAAAATGGATGACCCTGACCTTCATTCAAGGTCACAGGGTCCAAATATGCTAAAATATATCATAACTCAGGTAACCGTTAAGACCCATGGGCCTCTTGTTTACATACCGGTAATTTTTGGGCATGCTCGTCATTACTATGGTATACGTTTTTTCAGGTAGATATCAAGCAGGAAGCTTTCTACTAGCCCTACATTTCATTGATTTTGTATCGAATAGCTGTTGAATATAATTTAAGTGCACCAATTATTCAATCTGTTCTGAACTCATATTCACGTTTAATTTTAAGGAGAGAAAATTAATATTGGTTTAATCTTGTTTTTCAACCCCAATGAAAATGGTTGTCATCATATACGTTTTGAAACTATCGAATGGAATACTGTTTAATTAAAATGCCATTTTTTTCAGCTCTTAGTTCCTTTGTGAGGGTGAACAAATCTGTCGATTGCCATTTAGTCTACCAAGAGATATATACTACGTGCGAGGTTGATGCCATGTTCAACGGCGATGGTCCTTTGTACCCAGAATTAACATTGGAAATAGATATCGCAGAGAAAACAAGGTAACTTATTTTAACACAAGTAAACACAAATAAATCCCACAGACAATACAGTGTTTACATCTTCACTCTATTATTATAATCTCTAATTTCTGTCTTTGTTGAGATAAGAAAATCTCACACCGGTAAAATTGTACGTGGATATTCCTATCCAGGGTACCCTAGTAACTATAGGATCATCTCGTGAAATGTAAAAGGAATATCTCTTTACATCACTCACGGATGTCATCAACTGTGCGTTCAATGTTCGGCAAAATAAGTTTGTGCTGATTTGTACTCATTCCTTCCCTTGGCTGTACAAATCTGTAAAAAAATAGGAGGAAACATTCCTACCAATAACAATGTTTAACTAATTAACTTAATTTGATTCTAAAGCGTTTAGCTTGGGTAATTATTTGTATTTAATAATTTTATTTTGATCGTACACACATGAAATATGCTTGATAATATCCCATTTTTGTGTCGCCTTTGAAAAAGGAGACATATAGGTATTACTTTTCGGCGGCGTCGGTGTCGGTGTCGGCGTCGGCGTCGTCCGGAAAATGGTTTTCGTGCGATAATTTTAGTAGTTTAGAACGGATTAATTCGAAACTTCATGGGAAGGTTCATTACCATGATAGCTCGGACAAGTTCGATAACCAAAATTATTCGCACCTTTTTAAAAGAGTTATAGCCCTTTAATTTTTTGCGAAAATGGTTTCCACTCAATAACTTGAATAATTATTACAGGATTAATTTGAAACTTCATGGGAAGGTTCGTTACCATAATACTGTGGACAAGTTCGTTAACCAAATTTATTCGCACCATTTTAAAAGAGTTATGGCCCTTAATTTTTTGCGAAAATGGTTTCCACTCAATAACTTGAATAATTATTACTGGATTAATTTGAAACTGAATGGATAGGTTCGTTACCATAATACTGTGGACAAGTTCGTTAACCAAATTTATTCGGACCTTTTTAAAAGAGTTATAGCCCTTTAATTTTTTTTTGCGAAAATAGAATGTTTGTTACCATAATACTGTGGACAAGTTTGTTATTGTTTTTTTTTATTCAAGTCCTAGTTTTAAAGAGTTATGGCCCTTTAATTATTCGCATACACAGGCGACACCTCCACTTCCGTGGAATTCTTGTATTGATTATTCATAGATATATGACACATATATAACGAGTAAAATGTTGTTTTTATTTATTTCTTATACAGAATAAACACCGCCGCCATTCGGTGTACACTGCCCCAGTTAGGTCGACTTCCTCCGAGTTGTGGAAGTCCCGCAGACCTGAAGATATTCTCACTGATATCGGAGCTTATACAGTTGCAGCCAATAAAACTCGATGGGGAGGTTGATTTTGGAGCCTTTTCTGACGTTATGACATAAATCTTTTCCAATATGAAATCCACAATCATTATTTATTCCCAGTCTAAAATAATAAAATAATGTGGCAAAGTACCGTCAGTGTTTTTTCTTTATTATTATCATTATTATGTCTTAGTGTTTGTATATAACGTTGAGAGATAACTACTCATACATTGAAAAGATTATTGATAAACTACAATTTATGAGAATATATTACCCGTTTGATATCTTATGTGAAAGAAAATAATTATCGTTAAGTTTAACTCAAATCTAAAAATACCACCGAGCTAGGTTTGATTGTGACAGTATCTCCCTTCCAACGTGAACGTAATTGCCTCTGCCATAAACAATGTGATACGATTGTTTCCCTTTGACTGAGTGACATTTGGCATGATATATTCAACAAGGATCACAATAAAGATTCAAATCAATATAGGTCCCTATAACTATCTAAAAGAGACGCATTTGCCAATCAATATATTTTAATCGACGTTCTTACACTTCTATGCAGACGCATGCAGTAAGAGTAATGGACATTTGAAGTAAACACACAATTTCAAAATAAGTAAAAAAGAGATAAATTTAAAGATAAAGAATACTAGCCCACTGACAACTGATTTTATCTATCAAACCATTAATGATGCAATCGTGCATACACCTCTCATTTAAAGTGAATTTGATATGTTTCTGTTTGATATCAGAAGTCACACATCCAGACTAATATACAGAATGAAGTAGTGTTCCTTGTCTTATAGTAGATGGTCGGCAATGTGTTTCAATCTGATTGGTAATTTCAATCCTGTCTTTAAAATCTAAGGTGTAAAACAATTATGCTATATTATAGAATGGTTTGGTAGAGGTTAAATATAAGCTCTATGAATCAATCTACATTAAGCCGACACTATGCGTGACAATAGATGCTATGTTTCTTGATATGAGTGAGTGCGAAATGTGTGTGACCTCCATGAAATAAATAGGTCATCGTGCAATAAATGGATACATCTAATCTTAACCAAATTCTACTGAGCAGTGACATCTGAGCAAACATATTGTACATTGTCATTTTTACTTGCATGAAAACTATATTCGAAGCTGTCTTAAAATGGTCGTAGTAGACTCTTGAGATTTGATAATTGCATCCGAGACCTGAGTCAGATCTAGAATGATAGGGAGTATCCATTGTATTGGAAGCTTACTAACAAGCCTGACTTAATAGTACTAAAGGCCTAGACTTGATGGCGTAACAAATGTTCAAATGATACTCGGGTGAATAGCGCATTACAAATGAAGCATATACAATATAGATCAAATTATGAATATGGAACTGATCATAGTTGTTGTTTCCTTTTTGGGATTCTTCAATTATGGAATGGGCAAAAAAGTGTTGAAATCCAAAAGGGAAACTTCGGAAAAGTTTAATGGACCTAAATAATTGTTTATATTTAAAAGGAAAAAGACATTAATCGCCTAATCACAGAAAGAATGCAACACAATAGAAAAGTATTAATGATATTTAGATTATCTAAATAACGTATTCATGCATTACTTGGTACAGATTACCTATTTTGTTTAACGTCATATCAACATCTAGGGTAAGCGTTTTTGAAGGTCTATCTGACTAACAGTTTGTGAAGGTCTATGTGACAGTGTATGCCTAAATAAATGGTTTTATCCTATAACTGACATTCTCATTGTCGGAATACACCTATCACATATTTTTGTTTAGATACAACGAAACACATGAGAACAGTTTACCTGTTTATTGCAATACAGTTATAAATACAAGCTATATATCGTTTGGCATACCAGGGACTACTCACTCAATACAAAAACCCTACACACTAATAGTATATAAACTTAACAAGACCCTGGATGCTTCCAAAGCAGCTGCTACACTCTATAGCCGAATCTGGAGATACTGAATGAGGAATCGCATAAACAATGACTAGCTAAACCCTCAACGATATGAGAGATGCTGTTAACGCTAGCTAGACCCTCAACGATATGAGAGATGCTGAAGCATACTGCAATGAAATTATATTCTATTTTATAAGATTGGGACAAAATTTCCAAGGCATTAAATGCCAAGTTGAACAAAATGATTCAACAAAGAGTGCATTTAAATGTTTCAACACAGAGTTAGAGCCCCCATTAAAACCTCAGGAACCCTAATTAGAATATCAACACCTGAAGTACATCAAAGCTATTAAACATAGATAATAATATGTCTCCCTAAAGTCAAAAGGACATCTGCTGCTGCTGTTGCGACATATATTCGACTGACCTAATTCCAAGTGAAATAATGTTTAAAAAGCGAACATATCAGGAACATTGTTGATACCGTTTCACTTAAAAAAAACTTTTTGATGACTGTTGCAGGATGAATATATTACATGGTTAGTATCTTAAAATATCAGCTATATTCTGGCGAGGGTAAAGAAAGACAAAAGTCGCTCGCCAACGCTTTTGTCTTTCTTTACCCTCGCCAGAATATAGCTGATATTTTAAGACACTAACCATGTATTCTATATGCAATATATATCATGATTTTACTAAGAATACAATACATACATTAAGAAAGGTAATGACTTTTACTTAATTGCGAGCTGGTCGTGTTTACCTATCGCTTTATTTTCAAAACATTCCACAAACATTTTGTAATCTGGATCATAGTAGCATATTCTAAAAGCGAAAATAGTATCAGTACAATAAATTCAAAAATTGTGCAAATCAAAAATAGCTCAAATGTGCGTGCGAAATTTTAATATTCAAATGGTATAAAGTATAACCACTTAATAAGGATCCCAATTATAGTAAAATTCTCTATAAAGGTCACTCAAGGGATAGAGATCAGTCACGTTATAGGCAGGTGACCTTTATGCAGAGGAATATTAACTGTGTTACACTGAGAAACGACACAAACTGAACAAAAACAAATTACATCCACGCTCTTAAATAAATGAGTGAATAGGTCTCAACATGTCTTCTTTTACCTTGACGACGCCCACTATGTGGATTTTAGTCAAGTATTTTTCCATGTCTTCAAAGTGAGATTTAGGAATTGAGATACAAACAGCAAAGCACTAGCATATAATAAACACACAATGTAGTTCTGAAATGTATTTATCAGATAAAATAAACAAAATTGTTTGATCAATATCAAATATTATATGTTGTATTAAAAAACACGTAAAGCAAATAAATGTCGAGATCACTACTTATTTAACCGAAAAGATAAAAACTATGAAGCTCTTTCAATACATTTTATAGTCGAACACACACACTTGTGTGAAGGCTAGCATTGATCAGGTGCACGTTTTAAATGTAATATAACTATTGGGTGTCCATCAAGTGTTTTATGACTCTTATAGACGCGGCAACAGCACTGCTTGGTTTTACCATAACAAGGCAGACAGGGTTTTAGTCAGTGTTAGACAATACAGCAGTCAGTCATGAATGGCTGTGCTACAATTCAGCACTCATCCCTAGAGACGGCCAAGACGAGATTAGAAGCAAATGGTATCAGAATGCCTTTTTCCAAATGGATTGAGAAAATATACTAGTACAATTATGTAAGGTAGACGTCAGCTTACAATATACAAATTTTTTTTTATAAACAATAATATGATTAAGTTGATACAAAGGTTTCAGCTTTTTACGATAGTTTACCTGTAACTGTAATATAGAAGATCTAAAATGTGTGTATTTAGTACATGCATACATTCAAAGATGACCATTTGGTACTGATAACAGTAAACAAACCATTACTATTATGTTTATACATTGTTTTTAGAAAAAAGAAAACAAGAAAGCATACCGACATACGGAGCAATAATTTAAACTAAAAAAAAACTGAAAAAGTACAAGGAAAAATACTAGAAGCTTCGGAATGGTAAGCGTCTTCTTCATCGAAGACAACCGCCATCCAGATAACCACACGGATTGATACAGGGTTCGGTAAAGGGTCATTTAATAACAATGTCGGACTCCTGCTATATTCGGACCTTCATCATCAAGATTCAGTATCAAATCGTCTATTGAAACTCCATACCCACACCCCACCATCGCGGACTTCCTTCTAAACATCAACCATACGCTCTCTTTATTCAGTAATAACAGGATAAAAGGTAATTGTTAGTCTAGATTATTCAAGATTTTAATGTTTTTATTCCCTAACCTTACCTTGAAACTAATTTGATGCTTAAATGTAACATTATTAAGGATTCTGTATTGATTAAATGTTCTTATACGTTAAATACTTTACGTGAACCAGCTGAGAGTGTTTATGTAGAGCCTGTTACCATCACAAGTTTGTAACAATTCTTCAACTGTCACGAGAACCACGTTAAAACTTGTAAAATCGACAAGGATATAAAGTGGATATACGTCCTTGGTAAAACTACTCTATTTCCCCTATCCTCACTGGTGTACATTCGAGGTCGTTATCATCGATCTATTGATGTGTTGGCAGGAAAGAAATATATGAATTCCTTAAGGACACCATTCACTTTAGAAAGTATGAAGGTTTTCGTAGCTCAGTGTTTTGGTGTAAATGGTAGTGACTGGCGGAATTTTTGACCTTGTTACATCGATCTATAGTTGGTAACCACATCACTTTTGTCGTGTGGTAGAGTAACAAATCGTCTGCTGTGCTTACTGTAAGTCACTTGAATGTTTGTGTGCTTTCTTTCTCGTAAATATTGGACTTTTTTGTGGATACTTTAGATTTTTATATTTTCACGATAAGCAAATTTTGCCGAGGATATGATGACCTTTTTAAAAATTAATAGATACTTTGAAAACAAAAAGGGAAAGTATGGCACATGTCACTGTTTCAGCGTGGATTTTTTTCCATCTGCTAGTCGTGAAAACACTATCCGAGGAATGTATGACTGAGAAGGTATACTTTCTACTCGGTTCTACAGTAAAAATCATTTCTCTTTCTTTCAGAATCAAAATACATTTACTTTTCTACTTTTCTTATCACATATTATTTAATTAACGTTTTATCTCGGATTGTAATTTTCATTTTGAAGAAAAAATTATAGCTTTCATATTTTCTGAAATAACCTTTACATGTCTTTTAGACGATCCACTGAATATATATAACAAGTCTATAACGGGACTTTAGTTATATAATATTCACCGCTACGTAAACGATCGAAGAATGTGCGATAAAATACCTTCAAATTGGATAGTTTCCTATTTTCCAGGATTGGAAAAAGTGGCTTTGAGAGTGATATTATCCTAATATCAGCGATAGCAGCTTTCGCTGCAAAACAGTTCCCTTGGTGATACGTTAACACTGACAATAAAACAACCGTATAATTCTCTGTCTTTTTATTCTGTCTGCGTTGCATTTTATATGCGTATGATCTGAGACCAAAGGAAATTTCAAACAGATCTGTAGTTCATTTCATTAAATTATCAAAAAAATATGGCGGCATCCTTTATGTGATTTAAACAATTGAAAGCTAATTAAATTATCTCTGCCGCATTTCACACGTCAGCGTTACGTGTTTTCTAATTTAGATATTTTAAAATGGAGTCATCGATGCTGAGTGAACGTATTTCAAGATGAAATTGCATTCCTATGGATTGGGGTATCTTTGTAATAAACCATAAATGTATTAAACTATAAATGAACTGTGACGACAACCAGTCAGGGATTCGTCTAATCAGTATATTCCTCTTTATACGAAGATTCCGTTATTCACTTGTACTCATTAGACTGTGTTGATAATCTCTTCGTTTTATGCATTATGTCCTTAGCGTCAATGACAAGCCCTAGAAGGACGAAATAGCTATATGATGCAGTTTTAATTATTTTTGGTGGCTCTACTGTATCGAACTTTGGTTTTAAACATGACAATATATTTTAGTGTCTTGTACAATCCTTTGAGATTGCAGGTGGTAGACACTGCTGGTGGAATTTTTAGTCCGCGAGGTTATAATCGTAATCTGATTGTTCCATTTTGATTTAAGTCAATTGTGACACGTTTCGGAATATACACATGTACATGGCGTTCTTATTGAAATCGAACCTAATTCGACTACTAGATATTAACATTTTAGTCCCAAAGCAGCTCTGGTAAAGAGTCCTAGAAAGACGAAGCAGCTGTATTGTACAGTATAATTCGTTTTAGTTCTACTGTATCTAACACTCGATTTGTTGAGAAGCCTCGATATCTAATGATTTTTTGTATAATTCCCAGAATCTGAATATGGAATCGATAAAACAATAAATTGATGTGCCAAATACACAAAAATAATAACGAAGCGAAATAATGGCTTTAACTCGAAAACGATGAAATGGAGACAACATTTGAACAAAGTATAGATTAACGGGGAACCTGTATCAATTACAATGATAATCAGACCATGTGTTCTGGAGGAGTAAGTGTTTTATATTTCGTCAAAGACACCGGTGACGTAAATTATGCCATTTTCTCAATAAATATATAAATTGGTCGTGTGGAAATTTTCATTTATATATATATATATATATACATATCAGCGTTGTCTTAAAATATATATATATAAGCACTTTTTAAAAAAAAATGTGCATCAGTAGATAGCAAAAATTTGATAGTCTGCGTGAGAGAACATTTCTATTTTGCGTTTGCTAGATCAGACAGAAGTGTTAATATGCCACTGTAATTGGTCCAAGAGGGTTTCCAGGAAGGGAAATATGTTCATCAGTGCGTTGGAGGTTTACACAAGGGAATTATCATCACGTTCATATTAGTGAGTTCATGACATATAAGCAAATGCCATGCACCTCGTGCGACATTTCTTGTAATTCACATTGGACATATATCATCTACGTGGCAGCTATCAGCCCACAGGGCGTGGACTGTTATTCCAATCTAAGCACTGAAGACAATGTTATTACGAAAATAATCGCGTGCCATCACGACTTAATAAACATTCACTGTTTAAAAATAGTGACAATGCAATTGCTGTTTCTGAAAAATTCAAAGGTCACATACATTATGCTCATGTCGATTTATGAGATGGTGAGAACGTATGGAATATATTTTCTCTTTCAGATTTGAGTTTCTTAAGTGAGCTGTCTTTTATGTGCTAAAGTACTGATCCGCAAGCACCTGGAGAAAACACTGTATGAGTAGGCTCAAAATAGGAGGCAAATATGTGTGTCAGTGTCTGAAAATAAGAATGATAGTAGTACATTAGAAATGCATGAACAAATATGTATACAGTTGTTTCATGCCTTATCAGTTAACAACGAAAAGCATTTCCCCTCGGTGTTGGGATTAACTCGATAAACCGTTTTCCGAGGGTGCGTCTATAATCACATATATCCTAGAGACTTAATTAAAAGGTCAATTTTATGTATAATTTTGATAATCTAGAGACAGGGATCCATTCTATACAAATGTAAACAGAACACAATTTCGCAAAATTGTTACCCATAATTGGAAAAGTTTGAATTAAACGTAAAACGTTTTAAGATGATACTACTCAAAATTACATAGCGAAACATAGCTATCAAACATTTTAATCGTTTTTAAACTTATGTAAAATGGTTATCAACCTAACGACACCTACATCATCCATTCCCTCTGGATTTAGCACTGTCTCTGTCATTGACATGAAATAAAATACAACCTAATGATATGTGCTATATACAGTGTATATATTCGATCGCTTTACAAACCCAATCCAGTCTACCTATAAATATAAAAATGTGTGAATGATTAAAAGGTATTCCCCACAAAATGAAATACGAGACTGTCTTCAGCGTCCAGGCATCCATTAAAAAATACTACTTCATCTGCAAATGAAATCGAATACCATGGTTTTGATAATGTCCTTGGATTGTACAATAGATATATATGAGAATAGAACATTTATACATGTATATATTGAGTGAAACAATAGGGGTATATGGTGAGTAACAAGTATCAGCATGCACTCCACAGCTATTTCGTCCGTTCTAGTAATGTAAGGGACCATAAGTGTAAAAATCAAAACAATTACGGTATTACAAATAGAATAAAGTATTTTATACAAAACATTACATACTGATTCTATTATTTTGCTTTTATCAATAAACCACTGAAATGGTTCAATAATTCATAACTGTTTATTTTATCGATAAATCAATGGAAACTATTACAATGTATGATACCAAACAGTCCATTCTAATAGTATTATTTTCTTTGGTATAGATAGAACTACCAAATTTCGAATATTGATAAAAATGTGATTGACATTATCGTACATATCTATTATATATGGAAAAATTTATATTGTGTTTATTTTACAACAATATCTAAACAACATATATTGATCAATCTTGTTGACCCAGATGTTATTGCGCGAGGAGCCTTAGTGTGGGAGGGAACCAGACTGTCCGGTGAAAACCCAAGTTGATCGAGGAATTGAACCTAGGGCCGACTAGGTGAAAGGCCAGTGCGTTAGTGCCACCCGACCATCCATTGTAGATGAACCGCTTGAAATCGTGGCTACGTTTCATACTAGATACTACCGTATCTTTATTAAGCAATGAATATGTTTGTTTATTTCATACAACATCTCCTATTACGATAACCTTGCCGGCTGTATTGCTGAGCCACTGAGATCTAATGGTTCTATAACTCAAACCAAATCTGCTAAAACTGGAATTCTGTATATTCTGTTTTGGTGAAACACATTGGGTTTTTTTCCTTTGAGCAATAGATGGTTGTTTTATACCCTTCTAGTATAGTAATAACTCCATATATCATAGGCTGGTATCTAGACCAGCGATAAATAAATGTAGGTGATGACTGAATCAGGAGAGTCCCAGTCACTCCCGGAGCCGTGCTGTACTAAAACAGGTCATCTCCTATTCGGGGAGGCTAAGGTGGCGCCACACCATATCGATATCAATGGCATCGTAGTCTAGTTACTACCATATCATAAATCATTCCTTCATTGTAGGGCGCAGAAATATCGATGATTCTTAATTAGAATCTGACACCAGAAGAGCTTTGCAATACGGGAGCATCTGTAATAATTTGCAACAGGAACATCAAAATTTTACTAAGATATACAACCTAAATTATATACAAAAAACATCTAAGTGCAGTATATCAAAAGACAGAAACCGCATTCTAAAACACATCGGTTTTGAACGTTGGTACAGCTCTTTAACCCAAGAAATTTGAATGATACATATTATGAATTTGCCCTTCAGACAAGGCGTAAGAATTGCACCTGCTGTCCCATACTCCTAAGAGGCGGCTAAATTTGGGATTTTATCTTTTCCTTTGGTTGTGGCTAAGACACTCACTTTTGAATCCCGGTTGAGCGTTCGTCCCTGTGAAGAAGGCGTTGGGTTCTATCCCCCGGCCGAGACGTACCAGAATCTCTAAATGGTAGTTACTAATCCTGCTGAACACTCAGCATTTCGGAAGCAGGACGACTGGTTCGTCAGTTGTCAATATAATATGACCAGGTTAGGTATTCTGTTGGGTTTCTTCGGCGGTATACTTCAGAGAGAAAGCAATATAAATCGGCATCAGTTCCGCTCTTCCATCCACACGATATTTCTCCCGTGGTAGTCTCCATTCAAACTGTCCTTTAAAACCTTTATTTGAGCGTTCCTACCTGTGAGGAATGATATAGGTTCTGTTCCATTCAGACACAAACCCAAGTCAATACTATGACATTGTTCCGGTTGCGACATTTTAGTGTGCTTTTACATTGAAAGTGTCCGTAATTCGCTCCATAATTCCACATCATTTATAAACGGTCTTGTATTAATGAGCCATAATAGAATGTTAAAACCAAAGACATTACGATTATGTTCATTTATATCAATACAAAATGATGAATTCCGGTATATTTCATAGTTTACCTGAAATGGAAGCGGTGAATTGTTTTGTGTTTTCTATATTGATTTTGTTAGTTTTAACATCGAAAGGAAAACAAAAATACACTGGTTATTAAAATATTCCAGTAATGTCAATGTAAACCAAATTTGAACTTGATAGAATTACCAACGTGATGCAGCTACTGAATCACATAGGCATGAGTCTACCTTGGCGTTTATAGGCGATATACTGTAAACGTACATATCTTAGCGGTGAGCTTATTTTAGCGCTTTTGGCGCAAGAAGCATTACGTTAAATCATATATATTGCGATATTTGCACTTTTTATATACTGTTTCTACTCGAATGATTTCAGCGCGCCAATTCATCAATGCGCTAAAATCTTAGTACCGCAAATAAAGGAGCATTTACAGACTTTGCAAGTAAACAGCAAATATTCCTAGCTAGCAAGGTAGCTCAATGCTTGTATTAACATCATCTTCCCTCTGTTTTTCTGCTGTATATATGTGTATATATTCTAGTACAATTAATACTATATTTAGTAAGTTATAATCGACCGGGTAATCCATTAAATTGCGCAGTCATTTGGATAGTGCACGTCAGCATGGCTACAATAAGAAAGTGAGCTCTCTCATTTACAATCTTTAAATACGCCTTTTCGATATAGTTTATATCGTGGCGATGCCATGCAGATGTAAATACATTTAATAATATTGTAAAACAAATACTTGCATGCAAATCTTAACATTTATCCATTAAAACATCAGCTATTATACCAATAAATGTGCTCAGATTAATTCAAATATTAAAACTATTTAGTGTGTAACGTCTGGGTGGCACGCGGACGTTAGCGTGACGTTCGCTGATATAACGTGGGGCTCCCTGTGGCAGGAATTGCACATCGGCTGCTCAACTACAGCGAGTGTACACACTAGAATAGGATCTGTCAGCTCCGACAGTTAGCCTGGATCAGCTAGGATCAGTACAGGTAGCGTTCAGGGCTCTTTGACACGAACAATAAGGCTATCTTGATGTTGAGAATATATTCCTGGAGGTTGTGTTGCACTAGTACGTTAATTTGAAAGACTTGTTTGTATTTTTTTCACACAAATGAGCAGCACATTGAAATACGGTTTAGTGACAGTTTGAGTGTTTGCCATATTATAAATATAAACATTACCATACATTTTTTCATCCTTTAGGACTCGTCAGGGATGATAGGGATATCATACAGCGTTTTGTGTCCTTGTAAGACTCGTCTGTGATGTTAGAGACATTAAGCAGCTGTTTCGTCCTTCTTGAACGCGTCATGCAGTGATGATAGGGACACCATAAAGCTGTTTCGTCATTTTACATCTCGTCAGTGACGTTAGGGGCATCATACATTTGTCATTCTAGGTCTCGATAGTGGTGACAGGGATATTATACAGCTCTTTCGTCCTTCTAGGACTCGTCAGTGATGTAAGGGACATCATACAGCTGTTTCGTCCTTTTCGAACTCGTCAGTAGCCTAGGGATCAAAAAGAATAAATTAAGAAAAGAAGTAAGGGAATCCAAATAAGCCTTGTCTAGAGTTAAGATATATTTAGCAGAAAAAATGCATAAACCTAAATAGTAAATTGATTTTATAATTTTTAGGCATCGGAAATGTAGGGAATGACATGAAATATATTCTAAACCAATACTGCAGTGAAAACAAATTTAAGATCAGCCTGCCGGTAACAGAAAACTTCGTGGACTTTAAGTCCACAAGCAGAGCTTAAAACACAGCAATGTCTAACTGATGTTCTAATTCTCAAAATGAAAAGCTATGAATTAGCAATTAAATCGGTGTCATTCTACATAGAGATGATCCCCTGGTAGGTGAAGCTTGTCGTATTATAGATTTTCGTTAAAATAGATAAAAAAAAAAAACATAATGGATTAGGTCTTGTTCTCACGGAAATACAACGGCAGCATCCGATGCGCAAAATGCTATTCTAACACAAACTCGATACGGAAAGATATGAACATGATATATATTTATACTAGATGTTCCGGAAAGGTAAGCGTCGTCCACAACATCTACATGTAAAATACAGACAGTGTCACGTTCTTCTTAAGAAATGACCGCGGATTAAAGATCTTTCAACGATTACAACAAATCTGCACCCGAGGTATCTGCTAGATGTGATAAGTAAAATCATGCATTTTGTTACGTTTACGCCTAATAGAAATTTGACTGCGTTCGAGTAACAGTAAGGTATTTGACGAAATGTATCGCTGTACTTGATACTACGGGCATGTAGAACGTAAGTAATTTAATTGATTACTGTGTTCAATCAGAAATTAGCTTCTGTCCGTTGTCTTGGAATGGCCACTGGCTTCTGTGTACCTGTCTACAGTCGTTGTTGCTAGCGAGGCGTCACATCAACTCGTAACTGCAGGATCACGCTAAGCTCAGCCCAACTTACAGTACTTTATTACTGCGATGAGTGTAGACGTCGTGGGAAATGTAGCCATATCGACCATAATATGACACAGTGTACTTTCTTTATCTTTACGTTAAAATATCAAAATTTGGCATTTCCATCGTTTTCAGTCTACTGGCTGTCACGTGACCTATTCGATGGTTTACACCTTGTCTGTGTATGAGCGTTATGATCAGTGACTTGTCATAGCGCGTGCTGTTATTCGCCGACTGTGGTAATTGAAGCAGGGATATTCTAGGTACAATGTTTCAGTGGCAAATCATATCACCACAAGACAAGTAGCGAACTGGTGTTTTGTAGAGTATGACGGAGTGGTGTCGGTAAGTACTAGCTGATAAGTCTATCAAATATTGGCATCTGTATTCGGTGATTATTTATCATACGGATGTAATGTTAATAGTTTAAATGCTATCAGAAATGCATCTTATATTAGGATAATTTCATTTTATAGATACATATATTAATGATGTTACATGTGAATATAGCACCGATCATGTAAGTTGACATCAACTTAAGAAGGTTTGTATAAAAGAAATGTACTATCAATATACATTTAACCAAGCCATGAAAATAAACCTTGAACATAAACCTGTTTTATCTTAGACTCGTCACTCATGTTCGGTACAGAATGTTTAGAATTCATCGAGGGAATTTAGAAAAATGGGCCTTTATTCGAAATGTGGTTTGAAACTTAAGGCGATTTTCCTGTTTTATCACGTTAATCATGACGTATATACAATGTAGTTGTATTACTGATTTATATTCGCATGACTTAAATTTACAAAGATACAAGTTATTTTTCTATATCAGGTGGGAAAAAAATTGCAATCTTTCAGGATTATTACAGAATTATTATACTTTATGTTTTAAAGAATGTCGGAAACCCTTCCAAACGTGTGTAATGATAACTTACATGGCTTGTCATTAGTATAACCTGTTTCCAGTATCAGTTAGGATAGGACAGCACTCGTGTGACTTAATGGGCTGTTTTAAAGTAAACTGAAGATAACAACATCAATAATATATAACCTTGACTGAAACAAGCATTATCTTCCTTTGATAAATTCCACAGTGTCATATTTGGTGTAACGGTTGATTGGTTGTACGGGAATACCTTATTGCATATGTAATTGGTACTTAACGATTATCATAGATGTTTAAGATATGACAAAATCAATTGTCGAATGGTAGTCTTTTAATAATTTTATCTTTAAAAAGCAAAATTGAATAAGTATTGGTTGAAATGTATGTAGCTGAAAGGCAATGTATAACTCGGAGCATGATATAATCATACAGATTTGGAAACTTGATATACCATGGATGTAAATAATGCATCAATGCAAAATCAAATGAGTTTAATTCTTATAAAAGATTATTAGTAAATCGGAGCCAAACGCAAGGAATATTCTAATAACCTCAACACACATTTACAACACCAAAAACAGGAAAAGGATATTAAATTGTTCTTTTTCTCTTGTGAATTATAAGACATACTTTGTGTTGATCAAGATACATCTGTAAAATTACATACGTTAACTAGACATTTTCAGAAATGAAAGAATATTTTATAAAATCTCTTAAACATAGGAATATCTATCAGGGACAGTTTATGATAAAGCATCCAGTGTGTAATCTGAGCTTTGTTGATTGGACGTATTCAAACTTATACGACGATGAGGACATTACTGAACGTACGACTATGGGGAATATAACTGAACGTACGACTTTGGGGGATATTACTTAACGTACGACTATGAGGGATATAACTGAACGTACGACTTTGGGGGATATTACTTAACGTACGACTATGAGGGATATAACTGAACGTACGACTATTGGGGATATTAATGAACGTACGACTATTTGAAATATAACTGAACGTACGACTATGTGGATATAACTGAACGTGCGACTATTTGAAATATAACTGAACGTGCGACATTTTGGGATATAACTGAACGTACGACTATTTGAAATATAACTGAACGTGCGACTTTTTGGGATATAACTGAACGTACGACTATGGGGGTATTACTGTTAACGTACGACTATGGGGGTATTACTGTTAACATACGACTATTGGGGATATTAATGAACGTACGACTATTGGGGATATAACTGAACGTACGACTATGGGGGTATTACTGTTAACGTACGACTATTGGGGATATTAATGAACGTACGACTATTGAGATATTAATGAACGTACGACTATGGGGGTATTACTGTTAACGTACGACTATTGGGGTATTACTGTTAACGTACGACTATTGGGGATATAACTGAACGTACGACTATGGGGGTATTACTGTTAACGTACGACTGTGGGGGTATTACTGTTAACGTACGACTATGGGGTATTACTGTTAACGTACGACTATGGGGTATTACTGTTAACGTACGACTATTGGGGGTATTACTGTTAACGTACGACTATTGGGGATATAACTGAACGTACGACTATGGGGGTATTACTGTTAACGTACGACTATGGGGGTATTACTGTTAACGTACGACTATTGGGGATATTAATGAACGTACGACTATGGGGTATTACTGTTAACGTACGACTATGGGGTATTACTGTTAACGTACGACTATGGGGGTATTACTGTTAACGTACGACTATGGGGGTATTACTGTAAACGTACGACTATGGGGTATATAACTGAACGTACGACTATGGGGTATTACTGTTAACGTACGACTATTGGGGTTATAACTGAACGTACGACTATTGGTGATATTAATGAACGTACAACTATTGGTGATATTAATGAACGTACGACTATTGGGGATATAACTGAACGTACGACTATGGGGGTATTACTGTTAACGTACGACTATGGGGGTATTACTGTTAACGTACGACTATGGGGTATTACCATCAACGTACGACTTTTCCATACAAAATCTCAGTACAAGGTAGGAAAATCTATCACACCTAGTACTACAATATTAGTTTGGTTTACTATTGTTTAACTTCCTAGTATCAGCTAAGGTTGTTTAAGGACGGCCTTCCCTGTGTGCGGGTGTCGTGTATGTATATGTGGTTTGGGAGGCTGTGGTATGTGTTTTTCACCTTGTGAAAGCGACAAACTGCTTCCGACTTTATAGTGTTACCTCACTGAAGCATACTGCCTAAGAAAGCCAGCAGGAAACCCAACCTGGTATCTTATTACCGAACCAGTCGTCCCAATCACAAAAATGCTGTGCGCTAAGCAGGAGTAGCAACGGCCATTGTTATAGATTCTGGTATTTCTCAGCGGACAGAATCTAAAGTCGTCCTCACAGGGGGGAGGGGGTACGAATAACTATAGACCAAAGGTGAGGCATTGTCAAGGGAGCCGCTAGGAAGAAGAACATTTTTTAGAAAGAAGGGAAAAGATAATATTCGAAGTGTAGTCGTCTCTTACGATCATGCGATGAGGCAGCAGGTACAATCGTTATGCCCTAACTGCAGGGTTCTCCATTATGAAATATCCACTTATGTGGTTTCATCAAATCATTTATATGTACCTGGGCAGCTTTTATTCCAATATCGTTACATATTTCATAGTCTAACGGCAAAAAATGATATGAAACATCAAAGCAATGTAGGACACGTTCAAAAGGTGGCACTGCCAAATCAAGTTGTCCTTGCCTCTCCTGAAGTGTTATTGATATCAAAATACACGAATGGATTAATCTTCTATAATCTATGTGTTAGATTGTCTAACATGCTTGTTTGTGAGGAAGTACAGATATTCTACCAGGAAAGATTTGTTTATTGTAATGCAAATGGGACCTATCGAAGCTGATCACCCTTCAGTGAGATAAATAACCAAACTAAATACAGTATTACAATGCGTTAAATGGCTCTAGATTTGTATGGCGGGTGTCGTCGTGACCTAGATTTGTGGCGGGTGTCGTCGTGACCTAGATTTGTATTGCGGGTTTCGTCGTGACCTAGATTTGTATGGCGGGTTTCGTGGATGATGCTGAAACTGACTTCTGGTACATTTGTATTGGTATTATCTCTTTGTCAATGTTTTGTCTTTCTATGACATATTTTGAGTTAGAATTAAAGCTTCATAATTGTGTCGATATTTTCAGTTCTTCTTGTACCGAAAAAAAACAATCTGCTCTTGGTGCTCCAAATCTGTCATTAATTTCCTGGATTAGAGAGCAATCGCCCGCCTTTTTTGTCCTGGTTTTTTAAACATTATAATCTCATCAATATTTTATGCGGCTGTAAATTTGATCACATGTTTTTTGTTGTTGTACACTTCATACGTCGTTGATAATAGCATGAAATAATGATAAGTAAACTGTAAGGGTGTATTTATGGGGGTTGGTGGTGGAATAGAGGCTGAGGCTGATGTTACTGAAAAAAAAATCGAATTTAATCAATCAGCTTGTATGTGCTGACCTCTTTAATGTCTCACGGATTTCATATTCTTTGTCTACATCACAATGAAGTGACATATGCAAAGAATATTGAATCTCTTTTCATCTTCAAATAATTTTGTTAATGTGTTTTATTGATTAATTCAATTAATATGCACTTAATAAATAAGCAAATTTTGGGCGTAGGGATTCCATCTAATTGCAAAATCCAGTCATGACCTGTACCATACAATCAATATGACTCATTACCAAACATACACTGTATGTAGCATTTAAAACGATTTCTTATCTCGTTACAGGAATGACAAATTAGAATTAGATCTATGGCAACAATAAATAACAAAATAGAAGACGGGAAATCTTCACCTAAAGACACCGGGGATGCGTGTCTTACATTACTTAAGGACGTGACGTCATACCTTCCAGCACGTGACGGGAGGCGAGTTATTCTCATCGGGAACACAGCAAGGTATCACTTTTCCCCGACACCACTTTCTATTTTCATGTAGTGTTACTTCCATATAAGGAAAATATCGATTTTTGAAAATTTAATTAAACATAACGTGTCCACCGTCGATTAATTTTCTTTAAATAATGACAGGGGATATATATTTGATAACGTCAAAGTGTGCATGTCGTGGTAGCCTGTCTTGCTTGGCATGTGATGGTACTTTTCACCCACAGTCAGTACTGAGGGTAACAAAGGCGTAGGAAATCGATAATTAGCACAATGATATACGATTTGTTAGGATTTAGGTATACCTATTACTGTGTGTGATAGTTTAAGCTTTGAGATTTTGCTTATAATTTACACGATTATCTTGTTTGATTTTCTCAACAGTTGTCCTTTTCAACAATAGGATTGCTTAAGCAGTCATAAATATGATGCAAAATTTCAAATGTTTCATTTAAAAACAGAATGTAGTCGACATGTACACACTGTATGCGCCTTACGGTAGTCATGAAACAAATTAGCAAGGGAGCAACTTTTAACTATTTCCCGTTACTGTGACATATTCTTTGAAGGTTTGACGAATAACATTGTTAAGGTTGTGATAATTCGTTGATGCCAAGTGCACTATTCTACTATCAAAATATCAAATCCGAGTCAAAAGATTATTCAATATCGGTTATCGCTATTATTCAGGTAATCATATAAAAGCATATGGTCAATTATTCGATATCAAATTAATTTCGAAAAACTGATTGAACTTATATACAATG
The DNA here is from genome assembly GCF_902652985.1 of Pecten maximus. NCBI lineage: Eukaryota > Metazoa > Mollusca > Bivalvia > Pectinida > Pectinidae > Pecten > Pecten maximus. The sequence continues at coordinate 24,233,129 of NC_047025.1, read as the reverse complement.
GTGGCTGAATTGCAAGCTGATATTAGGCTATGTAACCCAGAATTTAGTTTACAATAATTTTTAAAATGGTTTTAGCAAATTATATTAATCACTGTTGTTCGCTACGAGGGAAGGAGTAAACACGTGGTCCTGCTGGTGACCACTTTTAACGATCCCGGAGGGAATCGAACTCCGGTCACCTTGGTGAAAGGCGAGTGTTTGACATACTGCGCTACCCAACCAATCTATAAACTATTGCGCTGATATAGTTATAGGCTAAGTTATCAGCAAGAGAGCATAAGAAATGGAAACAGCGATAGCCGACTATGTATTTATCCTTTACATTGATCTTTTACGACATAATTTTGTTAAACGTGAGATTTATTCATTACTACGCACAAATTATCCTTACCAAGTCACGTTTTCCAATAGCTGTTGATGTTTATGACATCGGAGGAGTTATCCGTTTTTAAGACAAATCTTGGGGAGTGTGCGTGAGCTGTAACACTAAAAATAGATCTCTATGGTAAATGAGGTGTCGCTAATCCCTTTACTCATAATTAAGGTGCAAAACCTAATTTGAAAGATAATTCTAAATGCATGGAATTAGCAATAGTGACTTTAAACCTTCTGTACTGTCATTGGAAGTTTATGTTTTAGTAATAACTTTTTACACTCCGAAACCGTTAACCTGTTTACAGGCTTGGCGCTTCCGAGGTAGCTGTGAGGACCGCACAAGTCATCACTATTGATCCGGGGGAACTCTGCAATCACTCCGCCGCTACACGATTAGGGAACTTACCACCTGTCCTCGACGGAGACTCAAGGAAATCCATGGTCGCTGAAAATAGGTAAACGTGTCAAGACTGATTCCATTGTACAAGAGAGTGCATTGACCTATGTGCATTAAAATATGTTTAAATCACGAATCTGTATGATTGTCTGTATAAGCATACTTCTAAGTAGCTCAATAACTATTGGTCGAGTGGTATGCTTCATCCAAAGACCACTTCCTATGAAACAAACTGACAGCCATTTCAACATTTTGTAAGATTAGTCTCTCTCCTTTACCATAAATTGAATAATAAATATAATTCACGTGCAAACTTTTTCTTTCATATATATGGAGTGAAATAATACAACCAGCAACGCAATTTAAATAACACAACACCAGCCCTAAATAAAACATGTAAACGAAAACGTAATTCTAACTCTAATTAAAAATCATTGGCAGTAAACCGAAGGCTATAAACAATTAACATGAATATCCTTACCAAAATACAAAGATGATAATACCAAGTATTCCATATGTCTGAATGTCTTCGCGATATTAATCTAGGTCAAATAGAGGTCATGTCCTTGAGAGGAGAACTAGGGTGATGATTACAATGGAAGCAGTCGACATATCAAAGGACATTCTACTTCATATTGTGCAATATTTACTGAAACTACTTTCAATCAAACAAGAATGTAAACCATATTCATGCAGTCAGTCAGTTCATGTACTCGTCTTGTAGTGAACTACTTTTATTCGTTGGAGATGTTACAAATCTGTTCCCCTAGAAAGTGCAAAAAAGATTGGCTAGTTTTTGGTTCGAGCAAGGAAGAGGGCAGCGATGCGGGCACTCTGAGAATCGTACCGGCATGTTTTAGCGCGCCAGAGACTTGATTAAACTCGATTGATGTTCCTCAACTGTCAGGTGTAATTTATAACTATTGAATGTTTTCCACGATTATTTGCACATAAAAACTTTGAAATATTACTGTACGTCTTGCTTGCAGTCCAACCTTCACTTCAATGTCTGATTCGCCTCAGTTTAGGGAAACATGCCTTAGTTCGTACAGTTTCCATCAATATTAATCACATTTTTATAATTAGAATACTGATGATTATTCCATTCAAACATTTGAGATATGTTCACCTGTTGTTTTTTGTTGTTGTTTTTTTTGGTGTTTTTTTTTTACTGAAATCAATTTACCGGAAATATGTATTGCCGTTGTCGGTGTAAAATTTCGCGTACTTAGGTTGTTAAAGCTGGTAGACATTATTTCTACATTTTTTTTCAATAAATTTCAATCATGTAGCACTATCTGTAAAAGTAATGATCCAATAAATCATTTTTGAAATGAAACGAGATAACTATTAAAACGCTACATTATTTCTCGCCAGAATAATAGCATTTCAATTCAATTAGGTGATTTAGAGGATGATTAATTTGTCTGAGTTGTAATTACGTCTTTGGGACTGGAAAACTGGGGAATGTTAATATTCCCCATACTACTTACTGTATATGTAACGAAAAACGGTTTTTGCAACTGCAAGGCGATTTCACCTTTACGAGGTCACACAATCATATTGGCAAGGAAGCAACGCAGCAGAAAAAAAATACAGACAATGCTGACGTCATCATATATGTGGCGTGGTGATTTATGAGTAGTATATGTGGCGTGGTGATTTATGAGTATTATATGGAGCGTGCGTACTGCACTGTAATTACGTACCACTAATTGGTGAACTAAACAATTCCAGCCTATTTGTAGCTGGTGATTATCGTTTTGTCCTAGGAGTATAGGTATGTTTATTTGTGTCCGTGTTAGTTGGAATGCATACCTAGAAAAACATGCAGCAATTTCATCTACAACCGTCAGTTCTACTTAAGAAATTAATCAGCTTTCGTTGGTCAATTTCAAATTAATTTAAACTGGACAAATAACAGTGACAAATTTCAAAAGAATTGTACAAAAGACATAAGATATTAGCAACTTTCAAAACAAATTGAAAGTTAGAGAAAGTAGCGTCAGGAACATATAAATAAATAAAAAGATGTTTCGTCAGTCTAGGACTCATCAGTTATGCGAATAGCAGAACTCGATCCTAAGAGGCGACCCAAAATCACGGAATATGTCAAAAGACACAAATTATAGTAGATGTCACAATTTTCATAGAACGTTAATAACATGTTTTTATTCTAAATAGTGTCAATATTTCAATGAGTCAAAACAGGAATAAGAATTGAATTTTATTAACAATGTTTAAAAATATAATACGTACTTATTGAAAATTCCCCAGTACAGGTAACTTATTCGAAATGAAACGTGAACATTTGCACGAAATCATCACATTCGCTTTTTACAAAATGGTTCTAGTGACAAAAAAGGTGCAGTGACAATAACGTTATTAGTGATGACAAATACAGGTGTAATGTATCAATTACGAAATGGGGTGTTATTTACAACTGTAACCTAAAAGATATGGAGGCGAAATTCGCCCACTGAATCCGATGCGGCATTAAGGATAAAACAGCATATACCCTGATGTACTCATACATAATTTCCCTCGATGTTAAGTCTCTTGTATGATATCGATTATACTAAATATTTGACCTGGAAATATTTATATTCTGTATGTGATCATTAGTTGACATAACATCGAGGCGACAAAATAAATGTTAATAATGTCGACCCATTTCATGACACTGTTCCGAATACCATGATGTTGATACCTTTTTTCTTTAACCAACCCAAATTAGAAAATTCCTTCCTACGTTCATTCCAGGGAAGTTAAACAAGTTCAAATTACATGGAATTGTGTTTTAGTGTTTTTGTACTATGATTAAACCGCATATATATACTTAACAAGAAAAGCAAGGGAAGGAGTTATATCATGGAAGTGCTACTGAAAACATCTCATTAGGTGAATGACCTAACGCTGGGCCAATGATGTATATGTGATAGAGGCCAATTATCAAATAGACGATAGCCGGACGTATGGTTATACCCGACAAATAGCATCACGCTATATTGACAACCCAACTCCGCTCATAAACGTCATATTTTGTGTTTGTATCCTGAAATTTGACTACCGGTAAATTTATGTATAATTCTTCTATCCAGAGTAAGTCTTAACTTGATGTAACATGAAACGCACTTTGACTTCATAGACGACACTTGACGTTTGACAATTGCAGACAATACTTAAATTTGATACTTAATTAACCGAAGACACCTGACTTTGACACTTGTTTTCGCCGCTGACACCAACAGAATCTGACTGCCTAAACTATGGTGGCTGATTTCTGCCATTTCGTTGTTTCGTTCTGGCGCCCCGACAGTACGATAATCTTCGTCTTTTCGCCCCCTATAATTAGCAGTTATGGCGCCGCGCCATAACGAAAAGACGCCACAACTCAACGCGAAATAACGAAAACTTGAAGCCGCTAATCAGCGGGGCGAGTTAATTCGCCCCGCTAATCAGCGTCTTTTCGCCCCGCCATAACGCTGTTTATCGTTATGGCGCCCCGATAAACAGCGTCTTTTCGCCCCGACAAGACGATAATTATCGTCTTTTCGCCCCGCTGTTTATCGTTATGGCGCCCCGCTAACATAACGCTAATTATCGGGGGCGAAAAGACGAAGATTATCGTTCTGTCGGGGCGCCAGAACGAAACAACGAAATGGCAGAAATCAGCCACCATACTAAACGTCATGTTCGCTCGTACTCGCTGACGACACTTTACTTTGATACCCAATTTTACAGCAAACGTATTATTTAACACTTGACACAACATATAATATAATCAATTTCACCGATGACGCATCATTTTGAACCATTTTCTTGTTATAAAAAACATCTTCAATTCCTCGACTGACAATCTGCATCTCTGAATACAAACATTTAATATCTAATGACCTGGGTGTCTGTTTTTAGAATTATGTAATTATTTACCTATAAAGCATAATCAATCTGTTGATGCTGGCCATATTTCAGTAATATACATCCTATGTGTAACCCTTGCCTGCAACGTATGTGTTAATAATGAAAATGTGTACAAATAAAGGTGTAATTCCTACATTCGATACAACGGATGTGGATGTCTGATAAAGCAAATAGGTTCATTACACTTAATGTAATGTATATGGGCTTAATAATTCATTCTGTTTGATATATTGACCTGTTTGTCATAGTGTAAGGGTGTTGTCGATAGATATGTAGGTACTTTAATCATGTTATATGTACATACGGCCGATTCTATAATGTGGCTACTGGCTAGTCCATGAAGTTCATGAAATCCAGGTCATACGTATATGTATATATATATATATATACCGATCGTTGGAAGCAGTGGTGTTTCTGGTATTAGTTTTCCATGATAAAAGCATAACTTTTATTTTATTTTATTGACACCGCTGCCAAGGTATCTTCTAGTAAAATTAGAAACTGATTTATGGATTTATTATCAGAGTCTCATACGTATATAATTTCATTGCATACACTTATGATATTTCTCTGTGATATATGATGCACAGTATTCTAGGCTAGACAGCTGACCTATCTGTATATTGGTTATAAAAGTTTCTTGTTTTTATTCCGTTCATCAACCTTAACGCAAGGGTCAGTGTTATTTAGAAAACAGAGTATCATTGATTTAGTTGAGAATCGGTAATGTTACTAATTTTTGCTTTCTCTGCCTGGTCAAGATGCCACATATTAATTCCTTGTGAGTCTGCTATCTTTATATTTCCTTTCGATTTAATCAATCAATCTGTTCTTCGAGAATTATATATCAATTTTAATTACTACTTGCAAAGAAGATTATGCTTTAATATCAAATACATGTAACAGAATTAATTCTGACATCATCAATGGTTGAATGAAAATATTGGGAGACTGACAGAAATTATCACAAACTAAGGGGTAAATTCAGTTGACCCGGAAGAGTTTAATGTACCACATTCAAAAACAGTCTTGATGTTATGCTATCTTTCGTTTAAGGCAGGAAAACTAGTCAACAATCAAATAAAATATTTTGGGAGCCCCCAGCATAACTGCTGGAGCAAGCTTAATACGGTGCACCAATTTGCGCTAGGATCTTACCATTTCATGCTTGTTTTCAGCTACATTTTGTTGACGAAACCTTACTTGGTGGTACAATCTTTGTGAATTTGATGTTTCAATACAGTTTCTTTAGGGTTAAAAGAAGAGCTTTAACAATGGTTTCGATAATAACGTTAGAACGAAGTTTAACTGAGTTTTGGAAATACCCTCATTATGTTATCATTTATTTTATGTAAAAAAAAAATAGAATCAAATTTTAAAGTCATATACTTTATCTAATGCAATTCTAAGAGGTAAGGCCGTGCCCCCTCAAACCCCAACCAGATTAAATATGAAGCTTCGTGCGTTTATCAAGAGAGGAATGTTATATTCCCTAATAAGAATAAAAACTGAAGTTTATACATTACCTGCTGTTATCTGTTATTATGAGTTGACGGCTGCTGTCATGGTACTGGTTTCAGTACTGATATTTCAGTCTGGCGGCATGACGAACTGTCTCATAAATAGCCCCTCCACCTATAGGCACTGTCTTCGTTGCGGCAATGACAAAAATTAAAAATTTGGAAAGCTACTATCTCTACAAGCTACATGTACATAAATTGTAAAAAGTCATATTCTTCTTCTGATTCCGTGTAACTGTTATAAAACGTTCAAACTTGAGTTTCTTCAATAACTGTATTTAATGACATTTTACTATTACATTTTGCATAACAAACTTTGATCATCAGTAATTGTCATGTCGATCTTTGAAAACAGGTTATTGGTGATAGATTTATATATTTTTATTTCTATAATTCAGTGGAGATCTGCTTATTTATGATCACCGTATTAGCCTTATCAACGATGAGCAACAGACGTATTTGAAACTGTCATTATCATGGATACGAGAAAATGGATATGTTTGCTTCTTACAGACGACCAGCCCAGGTAAAGGTGAGTAAAACACACATATTTCTTTGCAATTTCATAATCAATTTTCTTAATTGTACCGAAATATACCGAAACGTGAGTAAGGCACATGTAAAAGGGGTATAAATGATTTTAGAGGTATGAAACCAGGACCCTCTGACGTCTTAAGATCACGAAACATTTTCATGTGGAAATCCGAGCTAAATATTAATTAATTAATGATTAGTTAATAAATAGAGGTAACACAACGAGCGGTTGTTGTATAGTAAATGGTATTCCTTTCACTACCAGTCAGTTGTGTTTTGTAAGTTTGGAAACAATTTACTGACGAGAATGAAAGAAATACTAACACAGCAACAAGGAGTTTGTGTAACCTGTCTTTACCACAATAGAAAAGCTATTCTGAGGAGTAATTGACCTGTTTTGTGTCCAACGTGTGTTCCTTTCACAATATCATGCGGGGTGTAAAGATATGGCCTAAAGTGAAATGCCGATAGTTGATACGCAAAAATGACAATGTCAGAAATGTATGGAAATATTACAATTCATTACTAATCATAATAAACAATAATGAAGTTGTTTTTATTATTATTATTATTTAAATATTACAAAAACAACTGCGAACTATTTCCTGTGCGTTATCGTTTCCGGGACCTCGGGAAGCGGTTTTCAAGTGTTAGCCAATCAAAACGCATTGCAACACGTGATCAAAACACAGTTCCGATCAAAGATAATCGTGTCAACCATTCTATACGGATTTAGAGTTTATTCCACCTGTTGAAAAAAAAGAATGTTATTCAACAGTTGTAATGATTATTTCATACCTTGGGAGTCGATTAGCACCCACCTATTATAGTAGAAATACATGTTTTGTAATTTTAAAAGCAAGTCCTTTGTACAACTCTGAATCATGAGGATATGTTTGATAGTAATTTCATCAATCAATCTCCAATTAAAACGTTAGAAACCACAACAATAAAAATTCAAAGTGCACTTGTACATGCATCTTCGTTGATTTCAGGTTAAGCATCTGTCATGACTCTTAAGATTGATAAGCCATGTTGAGCAGAAAAAAATATGTTAGATTGCCATACATTTGTTTTTGTCGCCAGAGAACAATGTACAGCAGAGCACTGACGATCTCAGGAGAATCGTCTCCGCTACCTACAATGGCAGCCAGCCAGACGAGTTTTACGGTCTCGATGTAATCCTAATCAGACATATCAGTGGGCCATTTGCAGTATGTACGGTTACAGTTCACTTTTGTTATATATTTCTCTAATATCTTTTATTTATTAACGTCATACATCAGAGGTTTAGCACTGAACCAAGTCTGATATTCTTAAATGTCATATGGGGCTGATATGGGGCTTGTATTTTGATAAATTGACGAGAATTGATTCACAGTTGATCAACTGAACCAATCGCGCCGCGCTTGTTTTGTTTAATGGCCATTCTACGTAACAGTCGATTGAAATGACATCCAGTTTGGCTATGTTAAAACAGACATCATATTACGATAGATGTATTTTGGAAATGTAAAAATCAAAAACATCATAAATAAATCAATGTTTACTGGTACATAAATTGGGTATTTAACAATAGACACGCAAAACAATATAGCGTTAGAGATTTTAAATTTTGAAAACGACATGGCATTTTAACGACTACTCTCTCCGAGATACGCCGAAGTAGAGAGTAAAGGCAAGTCAATCCTTGTGGTCTATGTTCATATATATACTTTCTTTTTTTGAAACGCGGAAACAAATATACATTTTTATCACAGAAGAATACTTTAAAAAGCAACATTTTATATGTTATATCCACTGTAGTGTACGACAAAGATCCGGTTGGTTCAAACTTCAATATAAGTGTTCTCCAAATACAGGTGGTCTAGTTTGTAATTTTGGTTGTTTTTGTCTATCTCGTGGATTCTATTTCCGGATAATGAATACGTCAAGCAACTAATATTAGTATATGTTCCTTTTATTTTTGGACTTCAAAGTTGTTCTCTGGTATCCTTCTGTCCCGTTATAGTATCTTAATTATTTGAACTTCCATTTTTCAACAAAATGTTGTTTTTTTCTATTTTAGCCACAACGAGAAAATAAGTCAGACAGAAAAATGGTGTGGTTATTTCAAAAGGTTAAGAGGAGGCTGAATAAGGACATGACATTTACAACATTGCAAGAAATACTTAATAACCAATTATATACCAAAGTAAGAATTCGGCAGCTGGAAAGCATATTTGGAAGGACATTTGTTAGCGCTGGTGGACTAACTGCAACCAAGGTATATATCTATAGTACTTGTGTAAATGTAATGTTATCATCAAGCTAATTTTCACTACATGTACACTAGGGACCAGAATAACAATTATCATAACTATTTATTTAACAATAAGTCACTTAGGTTTGTTTGAATAACCTTACCTCATTTCTCAAAACCCACACTGCCTGGTCCGTCTGGCCGTTACTCAGGCCATTCATGATAATAATAGTTTATGGATATCAATTTTTTTTCTCAAAACTTAACACATAATTGATAAGGAGCATAAAAGAAAACAACGAATAAAGGCTATATTTAGCGGTGAATGTTTTCTACAAAATCATGTTATCACTTGTCTTTTATGAATTTAGATTTAATACACTCAAGCATATGCGTATGTGTGGTCTCTTTTTTCCCCAATCAATAAATGCCATAAAGGGTGATATCGTGGAATCAGTACTCGTGTCTTTATTTTAACCTTAACACTTTTGTGCACGATGGAAGCAAAGATCGAATTTTGTATGTTGCACACCCAGTGATTTTGACAGCGTGGTGTTTAAGCTTTTGTTGTTGTTTGTTTTTCTAGCCTCAATTTTGTGCTCTTGTAATTAATTAGAAGCTGGATATTCTCTGTTCAGAGCTTTAACATTGTCAAACCTTTCCACAAACCATACATCAGCAGTTGCATACTACAGGGTTGCTTTACGGTTTGGAACGTCCTTGCAACAAGCAGGGTCAAAGAAGAACAAGCAGACATAAGCAGACGTAACCGAAGGAGACACCAACAGACGAAATCAAAGGAGACAACAACAGACGAAACCAAAGGAGACAACAACAGATAAAACCGAAGGCGACACCAACAGACGAAATGAAGAGTAGACACCAACAAACGAAAATAAAGAGGAGACACCAACAGACGAAAATAAAGATGAGACACCAACAGACGAAATCAACGGAGACACAAACAGACAAAACGGAAGGAGACACCAACAGACGAAAATAAAGAGAGACACCAACAGATGAAAATAAAGAGGAGACACCAACAGAAGAAATAAAGAGGAGACACCAACAGACGAAATCAAAGGAGACAACAACAGACGAAACCAAAGGAGACAACAACAGATAAAACCGAAGGAGACACCAACAGACGAAATAAAGAGGAGACACCAACAGACGAAACCAAAAGGAGACACAAACAGACGAAACCAAAAGAGACACCAACAGAAGAAACCAAAGGAGACACCAACAGACAAAACACTAGGAGACACCAAAAGACGAAACCAAGAGACACCAACAGACGAAACCAAAGGAGACACCAACAGACGAAACCAAAAGAGACACCAACAGAAGAAACCAAAACAGACATTAACAGACGAAACCAAAACAGACACCAACTGAAGAAACCAAAGGTAACACCAACAGACGAAAGCAAAAGAGACACCAACATACGAAACCGAAAGCGACGCCAATAGACGAAACCAAAGGAGACACCAAAAACAAAGCATAGAGAGAATGAGAAGACCTGAACAAAAGCAAACGAACGAGAAGGATGGGAAAAAGTTTTGAAATGGAGGCAGAAGTTTTATTTAGGACTATTCAATATCTCCTAAGAAAACATGAAAGACAACTGTTTTCGTCGGCAGCCATCTTGATACACAAGTTATGTGATATAGCGACGTTTGCTATTTTGATTGCGTTTTAAAATGTCCCCAAACTGAAATTATAAGATATTTCATCTTGCCACAGTAGAGTTGGGCGAGATGTGGGTGAAGATTTAGGTGGAACCGAAATATGTCGCCTCTTCCCGCTACTGCGCGGGTTTAACCAATATCGAAAATAACGTATACACTCGCATATCTCCTTACTGTGAAGTTAATATTCGAAACGTAACATACAACAACACACCCTAGTTGACGAAGAACGTTTTAAAACCTTTTGGTCAATGTCATCCTTTGTTTTTCTGGATCACGAGGAATATAATGCTCGGTCTGTAAAGGAGATTATATATTTCCAAGTATTGTCTTAAATAGAATAAAAATGTTGTGTTAGCCCAGGTACCACCACTAAACAATACCATGACATAGCACAGTACTGACAGTCGTCATAGATAAGAGATCCGTAAAACTGTATGGAGATTTTATTTTGTGTAATTTTTCTTCTTCTTGCGTTTCCTCTTCTGGCAGTAACTGCACTAAAACAATGCAAATAATAATATTCTGTTGTAGTGAATGGCAATATACTTTTCTGCGATAGCAACTGTTGCCTTTCTAGAACGACACTAACCCCTTATTGAATAAAACTGCCCTTCTGAAAGTACCGAAAGACATCAGTATGATACGTCAATAAATATTCGTTGGTGAATGGGATTTTAAATGCTTAACCATCGTTAAAATGTGTATTGATTGACAATCCGCATAAGAATGCAAAGAGGCCATACATAATTCAAAATTCAATAGTTTTGTCTATCTGTGTCAGGTAAAGTCATTACTGTGGGTTTAATTCAAATAATGATTCTTTATCGAAGGTGCATTCCAAAGTGTGTGGGCGGTACATATAGGTGGGGTAGGGAGTATTTGAATAGCGTGACCGCAGCAAGACAGCACGAAGGAGTGGGTGGTAGATAAATGTATTATATACTTCTTACTATTGTCATTTTGTGAAATACACTGTAATTTCATTTTTGACATTTGTACTTTGTTCCAAAGCTATCATACCATAACATGGTATATATCTGATGGGATAGCGTGCACTTTTCACTGGATGTTTGTCATGAAAGATGTTATGTAATTTGATGTATTTCTATTCCTTTAAGTTTAAAATCCGACAAAAATTGAAAACTCCTTCAGGTGCCATCTCAATTAAGTTAATGAAATAGCAACCACACCTGTCTTGAGATGTCACCTTCAATAATGACGGTGGCATGGCCTTGTTAGGCAATCTCTGAAGAAAGATATCACTACATCAGCATTATTGAAAATTAATGACCAAGCGACTAAGAAAATTGATCATAGGTATGTCAAAATAACAGTAGGATGTCATTATTTGTAGTACGTTGTACATACAGCAAAGATCAAACCAGGGGTGGTCGGGTGGCACAGTGGTAACTCACTTGCATTTCAATTAGGCTTCCACCCAGGCAAACATAACATCATAGAATTTAGAATTGTTGTAAAACAAATAAACTTTACATTTTTTTAATTTAATTTTTTTATTTATTTATTCTTGTTATTAAAAATGCTCTGATCTATATTATTTCCTATTTCTTTCAAAGCAATTTCTGAAGAAGCTGTGCCTACGTCCCGGACTGAAAGTGCTAGATGTTGGTTGCGGCATTGGAGGCAATGCATTTTACATGGCTAAGGTGGGATATTTATGATATTTCTTTCTATATCATAGTTTCTAAGAAGTATGAATGAGTTTTTGTTCAGTTGTTTTGATTTGAAATAACGTTCATTCAGCATTAGAGAGTCTCATCTTTGCTCAATGTACATCATTTGTATAAGAACTCTTTAAACAGTAAACTCGATATCTTATTTTTACATGTACCAGGAATTCGGGGTGAAAGTGGTCGCTATGGATTATTCATCAAATATGATCGATATTGCTAGGGAGCGAGCAAAGGAACTTGGCATCTCCGAAGTGGTGAGATATTTTAACTAACAATATATATGTGTGTGTGTGTGTGTGTGTGAGAGTGTGTGTGTGTGTGTGTGTGTGTGTGTGTGTGTGTGTGTGTGAGAGAGAGAGTGTGTGTGTGGGTGTGTGTGTGTGTGTGTGTGTGTGTGTGGGTGTGTGTGTGTGTGTGTGTGTGTGTGTGTGTGTGAGAGAGAGAGAGTGTGTGTGTGTGTGTGTGTGTGTGTGTGTTGTACTGAGATGGTATTTTCGTATAGTATATTGAAAAGTTGTAACGTGATAATAACTGTCTAAATTAACATATATAGAGAGGTTCCCCAACGAGTGGTGATTGTTTATCATTTTTATCCAACTCGAGTTAGTTAATTTTCTAATTTTGAAAAGACACGAGCTTTAGCGAGTGTCTTTTAAAATTAGAAAATTAACTAACGAGAGTTGGATAAAAATGATAAACAATCGTCACGAGTAGGGGAACTTGTTTATCCCATACCTTCTCTACTTACAAATGTAAATCTGTCAAGTTCAAATTCTCCCAACGTAGCAACTAAATTCCGTGAACCAAATCACTATACGACAAAATATAGGTCGTTATGAACGAAAGCTTATCATCTATTTTAGATGCACGACTCATATCTCCTGTACTATATTTGTAAATGATATTATTTTACAAAACGAAATATTAGTTTGAAAGTCTTTGTGTCGGTGTAATTTATTAATAGGTAACTTGTTTAAACAACTCTGCTCAAAATATTCGAAGACGACACCGTCATCGCCAAGTCGAACGTCACCGCTGAATATTAGACCAATCATTGTCAGATTCAATTATCGGTCCTTTCCTGGATTTCGTAGGTATGCTATTACTGGTTATTATGATGTTAAATGTTCATTCTGAGATTTATTCATTCAAGACATCGTGCATTTCAACAAATATTTCGGAAACCGAGCTGGAGTGTTGAGCAATAGGCCTATGCAGTTTACGTTTGTCCGTGTGTTTACACGAAATCTCATCAGTTTCAGAGACATATACACAGTTTACTGACATGAGACATATGTTCCAAGATGATTTTTACATTTTTGTGTTTAGGATAAATATATTCGTAATAAAGTTAAGTGAAATGATAAGAAAGTGTTTATTTGTTGATTTTTTTTTCTGCTGGTAAAATATCCGTACCGAATGACACCCAACTAAAAGGGAAGCTGCCTAACAGTAACAGTTACGTTAGATGCTGCGACCGTTTCATTCAAATGACTACGATTAGAGACAGCGATTTAACCATTTTGTTTTACATTTGTTCATTGTTTTGATAATTCATTCATTGCTATCGGTCGGGGTCCACTGCATATCTAGAATCAAGGAGGGGGGGTCAGTTTTGGTTCGCTAGGCCTATAATTGATGCAATATCTCGCTTCCGTGCGTCGTCTATTTTACCATCATCAAATTATATTTCGTACGACTCAAACCCCAGATTAAACGACATTTCCATGAGGACACCCCTCTCACCCAGTTATGCTGATGTTGAGCACCGACAACTCCAAAAAACGTGTACATGCTGATCTTTTGAAGACAGACGAAAAAAAAAAGATATGTGAGAGTAGTAAAAGTAGTCCGTGGTCAAAGGCCAGAGGTTAGCTAATCAGATTTGTTGGAGGTCACAAATGACCAATCGGAGGCTTAGAAAGTGGTTATACACTGCGGTGTGTAAACAAAAACAATAACACACTGCTACGAATTTTATCACGTGCCATATCAGTTGTGAAACAAGCGTAGTTATGGGATAAATATATATTCACACAAGTGCATGACTTGATATTCGTGTAAGTTTTAGTCCCTGATTATGTCGCTAAAAAAATACTCTCAAAAATAAAAACTCGAAAGAATGACTGCTAGTAAAATAAGGAAACATCGACATGCAATTTGAACCCAAATTTTAAATAAAATTGATAAAACATGGGCAAGATATTAACACAATATATGTAGATTATATAGTATGTGAGGTACTTAATAGGCGACTTCTGCTTCATCGACGATACCCGTCGTACACATTAAGTCAACTCTTGTATAGTTATACCTTGTAATAAGGCACAATTGACTATCAGGATATAGGATAATGTTGATGTTTTATCGGTAAAAGATGGTTATAGGTTATGAGGGTGGTAACGAATTTGGAAATAGTCTATTCCCTTGTGTGATATAAAGACAGGCTTGTTGAAATACCTAGTAGTTTTGTTGTCACCACCGAAGTTCTCATTTTGAGATTGTGAACTAACCTGGATTTTACCTAGATTTGTATGGCGGCTGTCGTCGATGAAGCACAACAAGCTTACTCTTCGGAGCACCTTGTCTTATATCCCATACACTTTTTTCTGGGTTCCGTCTAAATTTAGATTGTTGTTCATATTTTGTCTTTATTTTATCAACTGTGAATAAGAATGACAGTTTAGTTATTATTTCAGTATTATCTCTTGTTCCTAACCATTAACGTGTTTAAATGTAAACTTAAACTTAAATAATTATCTATGACGTTTGTTAACACGAATCACATTTCAATGGAATGCATATACAATGTAGTCCTGACATTTTATGAGTTTTTCGCAGTAGCTTGTTGTTTAGAGATGCTTCCCACTAACTATACATTCCAATGATAACTATCGGAATATTGATCATGTGAAGAAGGTCATATGATGTGAAGGTAACGTATCTAAGAGAGATTAGAAAAGCTATGAATAATTCAAATTAATGAAGAGAGGATAACAAAGTCCTAATTAACCTACCCCGAGGAGTATTAAAATCAATTCATTAATATTTTCAGGAAAATGTGTTTCTGAATGTAAAGGTAATTCCTACAGAAATTTATCAAATACGTCAAAGATTAAAAAAAAATTGTGTTTTACAACAAGATTATATAGTAATCACACGACATAAATAAAGGTAGGAATTAATCCTTTCGCTGTTTGCCTACGACGAAATCGTATTTCGTACGCAGTATAAAGTTAGGTGTTTTTGTAACGTTATCGATCGTATAAGTCTAGGCTTCAGATGAAGCCATCTTACAATAAAACAATGCGTGTAGGAGCTTATATATAGAAGCGTTTATGTCACCATCGTGAAAAAGATACCACTTGTTCTGGAAAGTTATGTAGCAATTAGATTTAAATATTTAAACACTCGATTGATTTCGATTGTACAAAACACCAGGTAATTACACCTTTAGGGGGAATCAGTGTAGCGCAAGTGCTTCAACATTGTATCGGTGGTCTGTAACATCAATAACTGCCACAGCAGCATGTAGCGTGTACTTTATAGCCTTACACTATACTGATATGCGTTTAAAGCCATTGACCTACATAGGCTATAGTTTATCAATGTTCTAATGATGTAAAACAGAAAAGTGAGGATGTATAATTCTTTCAAAGTAGCAAAGTTACCGAGTTCAGTTCATTTTGAACAAGACTTTATGGAAGATATATATTACATAGGCTTAGAATTTAGCATGTCGTAAAAGGTGTTATTAGTGTCTTGCAAGGAATACAATTCTATATGCTTTCTAACACAATCTTGAATCGTGAAAAGTTTAACATAAATACCTTAGAAGAACAAGGTGCAGAAACATTTAGTAATTTCCGCAACAAAATGATTTGCTTGGATGTACTGGTACAAGATCGATAATTTAAGCCAAAGAAACGACAGTAACATTACGCAATACTCAGTCAACATCATTTTGATTAGAAACAGCCTTGTTGAGATTATATCTTTTAAACAATATTGACAGTACCCAAATTTGGACTATCCACCAATTTCTCATTCTAATATCAAACCCGGCTAATGATTGTAAAAGTATCGACTAACGCCAACATATCATGTCATTGATATCAATTTCATTGACGTTATGTTCTGTAGCGACCTAAATACGTAAAAAGGTAAAATAACCCTTTTCTTTATTTTGCATGAATTACAATCAAGTTACCTGAATATTTTGGGATTTGCGTTGGTGTACTGTTGTTTGGCATCCCATGTTGGTAGTGAGCCCAATTTGCGATAGAATCACTACGTCATTAATTTAAAAGAAAGGTTATCTAAAAAAAATGAGAGATATCACAACACTTCTGGTGTTGTGTTAACTGCTATTTAATTTGTTTTGAACTGATAAAAGTGTAAATATGGGTTAATTAACTTTTCCAAGTATGATAACAGTACATTGATGTGCAATATGACTAAAGTATATGGATAAGGATTATATATACATATTATGTTGGCGTACCAGGTCATAACAGTAATAATGTGATTAAAACTCTTGACATCAGCTCACAAATAATGACGAAATTCTCTTTTAGCTTAATGATACATTAATTAAGTGCGTTATAAGTCAATTAACTTTATCTTGATATCAATCTAGTCTTTATGTACATTGCAACAGTATTTGACGACGACCAATATGTGACACTTTGGATATCAAATACTTTTTATTATTTAACATTAGTATTTATTGAAAGGATTGTACAAAAGGAGCACCTGTCAAAACAAACAAAGAGTTAGATACAGTAGAGCCAAAACAAACAAAGAGTTAGATACAGTAGAGCCAAAACAAACAAAGAGTTAGATACAGTAGAGCCAAAATAAACTAAAGAGCATCATACAGCTGCTTTGTACAGTGATACAAGTAATTATATATGGCGACTTAATTCTAAAGTGTTCAAATGAAGTATCAAAATCTGGAATCGGAGGTGCAAAATATTCATGATTTTAATTTTCAATACTGAATTTCAAAATAACGCTTAGTACTTTTTTTATACCATGAACCGTGTCACTATCTAAAATTAATCAAAATCTGACAGACAGGTTACGATAAGCAAAATACTACTGTCAAAAGTATGGAATATATGTATGTTTAATATTCCATACCAGACGGAGGTCAGTCGTATCCTCAACTATTACCACAATTACCAACAAAGGCAATATGAACGTCAAAACAATCAATGCTCACTCTTACATCTGTTGTCTAATTGGCAGTTACTATGATCCTGAAGTGCTTCACATTGTAAATGCGCCATCGTCTTTAAATGTCTTATAACCAAAACAATGAAAAATAATCATTTTCTGCATTGGAATCTTCTTAACATTCCTGATCAATCGCCTATAAATCAACTTTTCATGGCTGTCGTTTCCATGTAGGATGTGGACTTTGAGGTTGCTGATGCCACGAGAAGAGAGTATCCAGCAGATTATTTTGACGTCATCTTCAGTAGAGATACCATTCTTCACATAGCTGGCAAGCTGCAGCTCTTCCGCAAGTTTAAGGTACAGTCATATGCTTGTCATGTATATCGCCAGAGTGATACATTAGCCAAACGCAATCGTGAAAACGTTGGTTTTTTCTACTTAATCGGATGGGTTTAATGATTCAAAGTTTATGATGATTAGTTCAAAGTTGTATATCAAAAAGATAAAAAAAAATTAATAACCATATCCAGTTTTACCACATTAAATATTCACATTAAACTTACATATATGTTGATGAACATTTATTTAAAGGACACGTAAATACCTACTTCGTATACTTTATTCTAACGAAAGAACAGAGCATTACACCAGAGTGATTCTGAGCGTTTAATTAAAGTTTGGATGATTGCTTCCCAATCATTTACTTATCAAGTTAAATTCAGAAGACAGGCAAGCTGAAATCAGATTTTTTCGTTGCCAATGGTACACAGGCAATATTCCTTCACGTGAATTTCACGTGAAGGAATATTGCCTGTGTAATATAATGACCTACTCTTGAAATGGCTACCTGATATTCAAAATAAAATCTTTGAACGGACTTTCAAATTTTCATAAATAATCAAAATACTAGTTACACACACTAGGAGAATGGCATATAAACACATTAAATTAAGATAGCAATACAATTCATATAAGACATTACGTCATTTAGGGCTTATACCATATCTGTATAACGGCAAGGAAGTGATACTGAATGTCGTTCGTAACGTTAAAGAATAATCTCACTGATCCTATCCCTTGTAGACATCTTGTTAAATGCAACTCATTGTGGTACAAGTATATTGCATACGTCGGCGTTCCAATTAATTGATATGGTAATATTGTTTCGAAGATGTTGCAGAGCCTTTCGAATAAGTACTGTCAAAGCTAAATTCAACGAATTATTTTTGGCGTCTTTTGAGGATATTAAACAGTCATACCAGAATGCCCGGAAAATTAGTTTGAAAAAGAAATTTAATGTTAATTTCATAACTTTTGACAAATGCATTCTATTTTTAACTTTTGACAAATACATTCTATTTTGTCTGAAATTCTGCTGCGCATTTAACTGAATACGGTCGTAATAATGTTATAGTGTTTCAATACAAATGTTATTAATGCCACTCACCCAACTAATATGTATACTCGTTTCGTTGACGAGTCTCATTTCTGAGGTTTGCTTTCAAATTCTGTATACACCCAAGAACGTAATGCTGAAATATTGTCTTGCAGACGTTCCTAAAGCCTGGGGGCCAAGTGCTTGTATCAGATTACTGTTGTAGTGAGGGGGAACATACACAACAGTTCAAGGACTATGTGAAGACTTTTGGGTACAGCATACTTTCACAGCGAGAATACTGCGCCGTAAGCACCAAGATCCGTAATGCTAAGTTTACCCAGATATTATAAATAAAGGAAAGAGATAAAAAAAAAAAAAAAGCGTTTTTCATTGAGATTAAAATCAACACTTTAACAATATTGAAAACACGTTTTATGACTCATTTTAATCATGGTAAAAGTCAAAAGAACAGAACACCATCTCGTGATAGCTGACAGGCACGTGTGTTGAAGATGCCTTCGTATACCAACATTAGGACATAGTACAGATGTGACGTAAGACAGAGGGGTATAAATCATCATCGTCGACGTTTTTTCAAACAATACAGGAAAATTGATAATTCAATACCATGTGTATGTCGACTGAAATACATATCTACTCAATTTTCCCTGCGAATACACGTTGAAAAATCCTATCGTAAAATGAAGTGTTCATGTAATATTCTTAATCTACAATAATATTGTTTCTCGGTATATCTATTTCTCCCAGACACTGGAAGAAGCTGGCTTCGTTCGAATAGATACAGAGAATAAGACAGATTTATTCATCAAAACAACAACACAGGAATTAGATCGACTAGTCAATCGGAGGGAGGAATATATCGAGGTAACTCTGTTCTGCCAGACCTCAGTGATTCATCACACTATATTGAGGTGAAATGATGCATGTATATTGATTGCTGTTTTAATTAATTGAGAATAATGTGTTAGATTTAATTGAGACGCACTTTTGGCTTTTATTTTTTACCCAAATGTAACACATTGTAGCTTAAATGTAAATCTCGGTTGTGAACAAACAAACAATTCGAATTATTATAATTATTTATATCCTAGGGAAACGAATTAAGAGTAAATAACACACTAACAAAATAAAGACAACGCAAAATATCGGGGAACACCATACCAGCATAAGTCCTGGGTGTTCTACATCAAGTAGATTGGTTATGCGTGAGACATTGGCCATCCTGTCGACATATCAAATTAAATTACAATAGAATCGAGCTATACCAATATAGCAAGGTTCATAGGACATGACTCCAGTGTAGACGTATTAGCAGCCTTAGAATGAGTAACAACCTGCCATGGAAGGACAACCATTTTACCTCTGCCAGGATTCGTAATTAACTTATATGGTCACATTCGTGTAATTTTGTTCTTGGATTTGGGTAACCACCATCATCCGAGATAACCAATTTGTCTTTGAAGTAAAAAATTATTGTTCAGAGAAACACAGGAATGGATAGGACGGATACAAATAGCATGTACCGAACTAAAGCCATGGCTTCAAATTGGGTGGTTATTTGGTAACGTTTTTCTTTGTTCTTTTATTGTTATTGTGAATTACTCGCAGTAATTGGTAAACAGAACTGTAGTAGTTTTACACTGTTGCAAAAACAATGAGTAAAGAGAGCTTTTCTTATTTCAGGAGTTTTCCTTGGAAGACTACGACGCATTTTCAACGATGTGGAGAAACACACAGAAATGTGCTGCCGTCGGAGACCAAATTCTTGGCCTGTTCTATGCAGAAAAACCCACTTGATTTATAGCTAACAATCAGAATAAATGACACTTTTGAGCCTTAGTAATCCAAACGTACCCCGTGCTTTCCATTGCTATTTCACTGCATGTTTTATCAATTTCTTCGTCTTATTAATGCGGTTGCAATCATGATTAAGACGGACAGATGCTGGATAAGCTACGAATACAAGATATTACTAGCTTTATATCATGAATAACATGTTGGTTGTTTACAGTAACTTGTTTTCATACACATCGCAGCATTCGTTAAATAATGTTTTAAAAACATATATGAGTACAGTACTTCTCATATCCATTGTTTTATATAACATTACAAAGGTGAGCTAATTTCACAAAGCACTAGATTACTTTTGGAGGTAAAGATCGCCTGTTTGCTGGCTTAATCGACCCGTGAATAGCCAGGGTATCTTGAGGCGGTATTTCCTTGTAGTAGTTGGTGACTACTTCACTGAACAACGTACAATAATGTACAGGAGGCCTGTAACATGCCATTTAGAGCAATTAGGGTATTTTAAACTGTCTTTCCCAAGGACACAACCGTGACTGCACAGACCAGCCAGTTTCTCAGCTTCCCGAGAAAAACAAACCGACACGGGTAGGGAACGTCGACCATCGCACCTCGGCTCACCTGAGGTTACGTGGCCGGCGTTCTAACCGACAAAACTATTGTGGTCACGTAGATAAAGAAATCTTGACAATCAGATGATGTCACATTACCTATCAAACAGAATATTTCATCAATATTAGCTTCTGTTAAGAGAAAACATTTTCAGAGATTTTTTTTACATCTAGAATGGGTACAAAAACGTTTCGTTGCGGACAAGAATAAAAAATACAGAAAAAATATTGTGCATCTAAACAGATATCTTTTTTTCGTTTTCGTCTTTCCTTTGAAAATTAATTAAATTGTTATCAGGATTTCATGCAACACTAGTCTAGATCGGTTTTGCTCTAACTTTACAAGTCTGATTTCCTAGATTTCCATTTACAAAGCATAAGTGTCTCACGAGTTGTTTCCCTTGTACATGTATTTCAAAACTGCATGTGGTATATCAACGAAAGCATTGACAATCAAATAAATCTCTTACATACTAATATCTTTAACTCAAAGACCGATCAGTATAATATAACACAATGTATATCAAGCGGATTTGACATTCTCCGGCGTTCTAATATTTTCATAATCTACATAATTTTGCATATCAATAATTTATTCGTCAAGAAACTTAATTTTCCTTGTACTTTATAGAGTTTGTTATGCGTGTGACAGCATACAAGGGAAAGAATAAGTGTAGACTGGTATTAATTATTTATTCACAAAATGTTATTGATGTTAACAGTGGTGATATCAAATGAATTTTTTAATACTGTATATATATTTCCAATGTTCTTCGAAATCCTCCCAAATGACAATTTTATTTGATGAAAAAATGTATGCTACTTATAAGGAAGGGAGATGGTGATAAATTTGTAACTGTCAATTCATGAGCAGAACTTTTTTGATATTTCCGATCATTTTGAATTACCAAAATACAGATGACATTAGCACTTAATTGAGTATTTCGTGAATTTGCATTTACCATTATGCAAGAAATCTGACTTTTCTTGTTTTACATCGGAGACATGTGTATACGCGGTCTGTTTACATGTATGTCATCGATGATGTCAGTCGTTGGAAGTCAAACGCCACTTATTTGTGAAGTAAAAGTATATCAAATCAATGAATTTCTCCAATACAAACATTTAACTGGTTTAATTCCGGTGTATTTGAGCTAGAGAGGCACCTGCTCAATTTAGGGGCAATCCATGGCATTGCACTCGGTGAAATCACGGGCATCTGCACCGGGCTAACCAGTTACAGATGCCTGTGGTGAAATATTGGCATTGGTCCGGAATAGCCCTATCCCTACCAGAATGCATTGCGTGTTGGCTGCCGTAAGGAACCTTTGGAGAGATTTCGAACGTACTTATGTACATTTATTTATGATTCCAATATTTCTTCTCTTTCCTGTTATTGAAGAATATTTTTTCAGTCGCCAACTCCAATCACCAGTTTTATTTAATTTTCGATCAGAATAAGTAACAGCCAGAATATTTGTCATACAAAATATTTGATAGATATTTTAGGACAGTTTTTTGCAAAATAAAAATTCTATCTGGCAATGTAAAAATGCAGTATATACCTAGTTTATCTGGAATGGAGTTGAAGCGCTTTACAAAGCTTTGGATAAACTTAATTATTACATCCGAATTTGTATTATGATAGATGTACAAGTAAGTGTTATACGTGTATTTACAATGATTTTTTTACTAATTATCGACTTATCACCACCAAGTGCTTTGTATTACACTCAATCGTATGCAGTCAATTTTATTTAATCCAATTTCATATTTTCCTAAAACATTGTGTTATTTGAGTCATTCCACCTTTTTATCAATACAAATTGTATTGTTGTAGTATTTGTAATTTTAGATAAATAAAGATAGTTTATTCTTTTAAAATATTGCTTCACTTCTTATCATCGGATTTTTTTTACTTCAGATTGATCTATATGAAGCTTTCGCATGCTTGAACCAGTGGGGTCTAGGAAAATGCCTGAATGTTCAGCTGGAGCTATAAAAATCTTACACATTCAAACGGAGGCTTGAACAAGCTCAGCTGCGTCTAAGAAAAGCTTGAAATATTGGCTCGTGGACTAAAAGGATTTGACTTCTCAACATTTTGGTAACTGAAAAGGCTTAATTGACAAGGTGCAGAAAATACATTGACCTCGTAAATACTGACACTGTGTACCATACTTTATGCGAATCTGACAGAGATTTAAGCAAACTTTTTATAGGTGAGAAAGCAAAAGGGATATATAATTTCCCAAAAAAGGTGTTAAAATGCTTTAAAGAGGTGAAAATTCTCATTCGTACTACTACTAAAAAGAAAGAAAAAAACAGAACTTTGTTTAACTTTGGTTTCACAAGTTTTTCGTATTTGAAAACAAGAAGTTCCATCACATGCTTCTAATACAACTTTCAAGTTATTCTGGGTCATTTCTTGCGGATGCAAAGCTGTTAATCATTTTATTCAAAAAAATAAATGTTGTAGCCCTTCATCCTAGAAGAATACTGGCCAAATAGCAGGTCTCCGGAACTCTTGGTTATTGCAAATCTTCGTTTAAGATTTTACCTTAATGTATCCCTTAGGCATTGAATGTGCGTCAAGTTAATTCATTTTTACACATTTAGTAGCGCTTTATTCCAGCATGCAAGTCGTTTAAGATTTCAGCATATTTGGATCCTGATATTAATACAGGTCAAGGTCATTCACTTTAACAAACTTTGAAGCCCTTCAACCCAGCATGATACAGGCCCAATATCCAGCTTCTTAGTTATTTAGATGTCGTTCATTTACTTTTGCGATCTTAATAAATGTAGGCCAAGGTAATTTCACTTGAACAAACCTGGTTGTCCTTTAGCTTCATATCAGGTCTCTGGGTTATACAGAAGTTGCCGTTTACATGTTTAAACACATTTTACCCATGAACTGGAATGTAGGTCAAGGTCATTTATTTGAACAATCCTGGTAGCGCTTCATTCCAGTATGCTACTGGCCCCAATATCATATCTCTGTGTGTCTCATTTATTAAGAAATTGTTTTTTCAGAACATTTGAATCATGACCTTGAGTGTAGGTCAAATTCATTCATTTGAACAAATCTTTTAACGTTTTATCATAGTATATCACAGGCCCAATATCAGCTATATTGACCTCTGTGTTATAATTGAGAAGTCATTTACATTTGCCAGAATATCTAACCCCTGTGGCTTAATGTAGGTCATGGTCATTTATTTAAAATAAACCTGTATACGTAGGCACTTCATTAAAGTATGCTACTGGCCTAACATCAGATCCCTGGGCACCTTTTTTATTGAGGATTCGTTTTAGGATTCTAGCATTTTTACCCGTGACCTTGAATGTAAGTCAAGGTCATTGATTTTAACAAACTTTGTAGTCCTTCACCCTGGCATACTGCAAGCCAAATGTCAGGTCTCTGGGCTTATATTTCAGAATAATGGCCTGTGACCTTGAATGTAAGCCAAGGTCATCCATTTAAACAAACTTTGTAGCCCTTCACCAAAGCATGCTACAAGTCTTAATATCAGGTCTCTGGGTCTCTTGTTTAATGTGAACAGTTAAAGCCAGATGGACAATGGTCGGACTTCCAGGCACCAGACAGACAATGGACTTGGACAAGAGAGTTAAAATAAAACAAAATAAAATGTCTATGTATGCAAATAAGGTTTATTATATGTAATCTCTGAAAGACATAATGGACAATTAGGACACAAAGTACTTTTCACTCATACATCAT
Source organism: Pecten maximus (assembly GCF_902652985.1). Classification (NCBI taxonomy): domain Eukaryota; kingdom Metazoa; phylum Mollusca; class Bivalvia; order Pectinida; family Pectinidae; genus Pecten; species Pecten maximus. Next base: position 24,208,007 of record NC_047025.1, on the reverse strand, counting down.
TTGTAACCACAATTTTAATGATCAACAAAATAGTCTAGAGATTACTCTATTCCTCAAAATACTAAACCACAAATGCTTTATACTATAGCATGCAAACTTCTTAAATAACAGAATAAAATCATTTGTGATAATGATAACTTAATAACCCTTATTTTCATATCTTCTACTCATTTCAAAAGGACAAATCAGGGCTATTCATGCTGAAATTGCATATGTATCAACAAGACAGTCCATCGCAGAAATTCCGGGGGTAGCATTCACATACAATAAACAAGGGATAATTATTTAGTGTGATACTTGGATTCCGAAGGTGGGGATATCCTGATCTATATCTTTACAGCTTCTAATTATTCTGACCACTCAAAGCTTCTAGTTGATTAGGATCAATCATCCTGATCTATATCTTTAAAGCTTCTAATTATTGTGACAACTCAAAAGCTTCTAGTTGTTTATTGTATCATTATTGTTGTCTAATTTCAACATATATAAATTGTAAGTCAGTATAGGGATGGTCTTCGATCTTCAAAAAAAATCTACCAATATCAACATCTGTGACTTTTGTGAAGGCATATATTGTGTTGTATAACTTCTTTGGGCGAAGGTTGAAAAGTGATCATACTTTGATCATAAAAATCTTTAACAGATCATGATATGACAGACATTGTCTGACACTTGAAATGTGTTATCAGACAGCACATCTGTTGTTATTTAACAAAGAAGAACAATGAAACAAGTCTAAAGGTAAAGGAACATCATTTACATTACAAAATCATGGGTGACTTTTGTTTATCTAGTTTGAATTAAACTTCTGAAACAGGTTTTATCATAATACCCTATATCATGAGAATGCAGCATGCAGTCTTACATATGGAGGGAAATTATATATACTGTATCATCAGCTATATGTACTGTATCATCAGCTATATATACTGTGTCATCAGCTATATGTACTGTATCATCAGCTATATATACTGTATCATCAGCTATATGTACTGTATCATTAGCTATATGTACTGTAACATCAGCTATATATACTGTATCATCAGCTATATGTACTGTATCATCAGCTTTATATACTGTATCATCAGCTATATGTACTGTGTCATCAGCTATATATACTGTATCATCAGCTATATGTACTGTGTCATCAGCTATATGTACTGTATCATCAGCTATATATACTGTATCATCAGCTATATGTACTGTGTCATCAGCTATATGTACTGTGTCATCAGCTATATGTACTGTATCATCAGCTATATGTACTGTATCATCAGCTATATATGCATGTATGACCTGAGGTTATAACAACTGTAAATTGTTTTGAGTTTTGACCTGTCAATCATCTTTGGTAGAGATTCAGTGTATAGATACTGTATATATATTATATAGTCTATTTCCTGAGATTCTTATAACTGTACCAATATACAATCAGATTTACTTCCTGAGCATTTTTCAATAATGCCCATACAAAACGTATATCATTTTTCACATCTTGGCATAGTTTATGTTGATTCAGACATAAACATGTATATTCTTTTATTAAAAGTCACATCTTAATATGGGTTTTTTAAAATATTTTTATTTGTTTTTAAAACAAGCACCCAATTATATTGGGAAAAGAACTATCTGCATAATCATGAAATATCAACATGTGATAGCATTAATTTTTTTAATAGCACTTTTTTGATAAAATAATTTACAAAAATTCTCAAACTTGTTACCTTTTCCCTACAAAAATAAGCAGACACACCTAGAAACAGATACAGGGCCCTTGTTAACAAGATTTCTTTCTAAATACAAGGTTGACATTGTGAAGATATTCAAACACCAATGACAGTTTGAAGCAGACTACCTGGCCGCATACATGCTGCAGCTCAAAAGATGAACAGTTTTAGATCTATAAGAAAATTATAAACAATTTAAATCTAGATCACACAAACAGTACTTATATACAAACATATATATTACTCATACAGATTTTATTTAATGTGATTGTTTTCTGCTTTCTCTTTAGGTCGAAATTACACCGAATAATAATTATTTGAGTGCATACATTCCTTCATACACCACTAAAGTCCTGCATAAAACAACAACAGTAAAATATAACACTGAAGGACTTAGCTACACAGTGGGAGGCAAATCAACAGCTAAACCAGTCACTTGTCACACTCATTCTAGTGTTTTTAAGAAGACTTTATAATCCTCTTCAGACATCAAACCATCTAGCTCTGACCTGTTTGTTAAATCCAGTTTAAACAGCCACCCTGTAGAAGAAAAAGAATATTAATATAAAATTTGGCATATATTGACATAAATCATTATTGATAGAGAAGTAAATTAATTAAAATATTTGAATATCAAACTGTGGTAAGTTTCGAACATAAAATTTATTATCCCTGTAATGTAGATTTTAAATATATGCAGTGCATATTTCGTGCATAACCTCTGTCTAAATTCTATTTTGTTATCATACATAATCAATGGCTTTCAGGTATATAATGTATGCAAGAGGCCCAGAGGGTCTGTATCGCTCAACTGAATATTTCAGTGATTATGGCAAAACAATCCCATTTAAAGGGACAATTAAGTCAAGCATGCTTTTTATAATTCAAGCAGACTAGCAGAATCGATAAAACATATACCCAGACAAAATCTTCGGTCAACAGTTATATGCTACGTAGCCAATGTCCAGCATGGTCAGTTTAAGTTTGGAGAAAGCCCACATCAAATACAGCGATACTCCAAATATAGTGCAACGTGTTGCGCCCTCTGTTGCTTGTAAGCACATCCATGCGAACACAGAGTGACGACACGGTAGATCTAATTTCACATATACTTATTTCTTTGGATTTTGCTATAACAACATGCGTGGCAAACAATTGGTTTATATGTATCATAATTAAGAGATGCAATGATTAATGATTGTTTTGATGGTTCAAATCGACAAAACACAGGTTTATTCACAGTTTGCACACAAAGGGGCACTGAAGGGGAAATCGTGTTCATGAAATTGTGTACACGCATGTATACGGCCAGTACATGTCTGCTTCACCTGACGCAGAAAATATGATTATTATGGAAAGATGTGGCCACTGAACACGTGGAAGAGGATACTTAGCACTCTACCAGACTATTTGCTATCTGCAGCTAACACAAACCATTTAAAAAAATAAAATTAGGAAAAACGAAGGCCTTATAATTTTTAGAGCCAAACTATTAATTTTACTATTAATACAAGAGGTCCAATGGGCCTGTATCGCTCACATGGCTCTACAGCAACTTTGTAGTTGATTAAGGTCATTTCTACAAATACTATGCTGATTACCTCTTTATTCAAATATCATAGTAAGCTAGGTTTATTCATATTAATAAATTTTCTAGATTTCATTCTAGCATTCTATTGGCCTAATACCAGGTCTCGGAGACTCTTGGCTATCGCAGAGTTATTGCATGTTTACAGATTTAAGCCGATTTCACCCCTGTGACCTTCGGGCAGGTGAGCCAATAACCTTACAGTCTATATTATTTATGTTACAATAATACCATGTACATTTTATCTATATTATTAGTATTATGAACTATGGCTTTGTATGTTTTGAGATCGGTGAAGAGGATTGTGCAAAACTTGATATTCTAATAAGCTCAAAAGTCCTGTCCACGGTCGTTGCAAATGGTACATGTATATAATGTGTACAGCGATATAAACATATAAAATAGTGGGTTTGGAACTGTGTTTTGTGCTGTGATTACATGCAGAATATTCCTTTTACATATATGCAATTTCACTCCTTGTGAATGTCAGATATTGGTGTGCTGTGAAAACTCATGAACTCATGAACTCTTTGTAACTTCTTGTTTACATATATAACTTATTAGTGCTGAACTATAATAGAACTAAATAATAATATAATATTTGCGTTTTTTGTACAACTAAAATTCTTGCACTGTTATGAAGCCATATAATGTCATCAGGTAGGCTTTCCAAGTGATATTTTTCTCCTTCATCCACAGCGCTAATTATTCATAGAAGTAAAACAGTGCAAGAATTCTGATATAATCCCTAGTAAATTACCCTAATTATATATAAGGGGCCCCGTAAAAACTGCATGTAACGAGTGCATTTCCTTCCCATATTTACATTTGTGTATGAATGCAAACGAACGCTAACACCCACCTACAAGTGTAGGTGATTTGTTTCATCCATGATGTAATAAGAACAATACTGATAACAAGTACGAATGGAATTATGATAATAGAAGTTGTACAGAACAATAATATTGCACCGCGACATTTTACTCCGTAGGCCGATCTAGATCTAGGTTGAGTCTCGGCAAACTTGCTCGCAACTTCTTCATTGTTGTCGCAACCGTTTGAAAAAGTCACATCTGTTATATTCCTGTCCTAACAGCAATTCTCCATATTTTTTTTCATCCATTCACTGTCTATGTTTGGTATGAGACCCGTAACCCAGTTAAAATATCCGCTAACGGCTTCAAATGCAAACCAACGTTGTTTACAGTCATGAGACCGGGCTGCGCTTGCAAACATGTTTACATGTACAAGTCAAAGTGTGTAGTTATAATCGTATGGTTATACGATTACGATCCCCCTTACAATTGATTAAAAAACGCATGGAAGATTAAGCTTGTAACAATATCTGGCTAAGGTTACTTCATAAGGAGTACAGAAGTACAATTTCATGAAATAATCAGTGAAATTATGAAAAAGTAAACAAACTTGACTAAATTGTTCCTTTAAGTTATATTATAAATATTATATATACAAATGTATGAGCTTGGGATCCGCCAACTAACATTGAACTTTCTGAGTCCAAACATTTGATATTTTGACTTAAAAAACAATAACAACTAGAACTGTAAGCCAATGGCTGACTAATAGCTCCTCCCTGTAATTTGTAAAGTACAGTTTTATAGTATTTTGAAGTTTTACAAAAAAAAGTAAGAATACATTATGGATGAATATAAAATCAGTCAAACGACTGAGGCCCAGTGAGGGGTTATAGCCCTTTATCGGAAAACTTGTTTATAATGACATGTTTCCATAGCAACCATAATTCTGAGAAAGAAAGTTGCATGCAAATATACACATGGCCCTTTATATTTGTGCGACGATTCGTTGGAATCGGATCACCAGTTTAATTATAAGTTGTCCAAACAAGGAAAACCTGTTGAGCGACGGACGGCTGCCATGGCAACCAAAATTTTGGAATTTAAACAGCTGCATGCCTGCACATCTGCACATGTTCCCTATCATTCTTTTGTCCTTTAAACAGCTGCATGCACATCTACACATGGTCCTCTATATTTGTGTGAAGTTTCATTGGAATCTGACCATCAGTTTTCGAGGGGTGGTTCGGACAAAATAATTATCAGAAAACCTGTTCACAGTAACCAGTTACCATGGAACCAAAATTTTGAGGGAAAAAAATTGTATGCACATCTACACATGATCCTATATTTGTATGTGAAGTTTCAGTGGAATCGGCTCACCGGTTTAGAAGAAGTTGTCCTCACAAACTTAATAACCTGTTTATATTGACCAGTTACCACATACAACAACCATAATTTTGTGAAAAACAAAGTGGCATGCACATCTATACATGATCCTTTATATTTGTGTGAAGTTTCATTGAAATCAGTCCACCGGTTTAGGAGCAGTTGTCCTGACAAGATTATGGGAGGCTTTTATGCAGGGATTTAATTATGCATGTACTATATATGATGTGACTCGATCTTGTTTCCTTCCACCTTCATATTTGCTAGCTATATAGGCTAATACAAATGTAAGATTCACTGTCATAGATTCACCTTGTCCTTTAGGCTTGACATTTTGACTCAAATGACCTTGACCTTTGACCGAGTGACTGTGATCATTGGTCTGTTTACTCCTTGTTTATATTAATCAAGTTTGCCCAAATTAGCATGATAATATTAAAAAAAAATATTCATCAGAGAAAAGATACAAAATTTGACCTTGTACTTTTGGCCTTATGACTTTGACCATTGACCTTGATCAGTTATCAGCCGAGAACTAAATTTGCGGATTGACAGATGGACAGGCACCTGTATCTTTGATATGGTGTCCTAATTTAATGAAGACACAAGAGGCCCATGGGCCTTAACGGTCACCTGAGATTTGAAATATTTCAGTTAATTTAAATGACCCTTTTTGGCCCTGCCCATCAGGCCCTAGGGGTCAGTCAGGACCAGAATGTGCATACCATTAAGCTGTCATGCCATGCTGATTATGTTAACAAAGTTAGAATTAATTCCAATAGAAATGGATCAAATTATAGTCAAAAATGTGATTTCCCTATATAAACTATAGTAAAGTTTACCCCCTCCCCAGGGGCAAAGTTGAGACCCCTGGGTCATGAAATTGACAACTTTGGTAAAGCGCCTTATATTTATTAAGATCCCTTCCATCTATGAAGAGTGCTTGATTCCATCATATCTGAGAGTAGGGAAGAAGATTTTTGAAATTTAAGTCAATTTGACCCTTTTTGGCCCCGCCCATCAGCCCCTGGGGGTCAGTCAGGGCCAACATGTGCATATTAGACTTTGTCTCAGGTGACCTAAAAATGCTGTCATTCCCACAAAAGAAATATCTTAAAGGATTAGCTTCATCTCCCCAATTGGGCCCTATACCCCTGCAGGCCCCAGCAATGTAAATCTAGAGTCCCTTTGGTTCATTCTGGAGTGTATTGAGTTTGAAAATGAATAAAATGCAGCATGCACATTGATCCAGAATTCGGATGTTACAAGTACTATGGATGTGTAAGAATTATTGTGATAAGCCAGTTAAAAAATGTGGAGTTTGAAATAATACTTGGCAATTAGAAATAGACAAAATGCACATCAAGGTGTTATGGTCAGCTGATTGATTTCAAAATCAAACAAAGCCATTCAGGGATCATTTTTCAATTGTTATGGTCAGCTGATTGGTTTCAAAACTAAACAAGTCCAACAGACCAGCCCAGTCCTTCATAAAACTAAATGGCCTTGGCCCCCGGGTCTAAGGGCTTGCAGTTATTTCTACCCTTGCAAAAATTGGCTTACCTTGATCATAATAGAATTAAATAAGGATTACCTTGATCGTAACAGGACTTGTTGACAAGGGTGGGATCCTCCTCCACAGCTTTATTACTTGAGACAACAGTACCAGATACAGGTGTGTAAATCTCACTGGCTGCCTTCACACTCTCCAACACTCCAATCTCATCTGGTGAACAGTCATATATATATAGTTGAGGTTAAGGTATAAGACAAATACATACATTGCGTTAATGTCAGGAGTCAAGAAGGCTTAATAAAATTAGCACTGAAGTGCTATTCTCGCAAATATCATCAGTTTTACATAATCAAAATAAAGAACCTAACCTTTCAGAAAACCACACAGTTTGTTCTAAATTCAATTCTGAAAGATCAGTGTACGTATTTGATAGTGTCTTCCAAGTTTCGGCTGATATCTATATGTACCGTTATTGTAGTATCATATATGAAACCTCAATGATCACAGTAGCAGATGTACATGTAATATTGACCGTGACAATAACAGCCTTCAGCTGGCAATAAATGCCACAGCTCGACGGGATATAATGGTCGAGTCTCGCATAACTGACAAATTAACGAGTCACACACATGTAAACACAACACTGACTAAATGTAATCTGCAATACAGTTATATATTGTATATTTTTAACAGCATTCACTTACAATGAAGCAGTCATACTTAGCCCGACAATAATACCTTCTATTGCTTTAATTCTCAAACTTAACCAATAAAAACAAGTTAGATCAAAATCACAAAAACAATGAAGATGCTGAAGTGACAATGGTCAATTGAGGGAGGGGGGCCCCAGGCTAATTAGGGTAACAACAATACTATTCTATGCCCATAATAAAAATAATATTTGTGCATTATATTATATTCATTAACATACATTTAAGGGACAACATGTTTTTTTTCTGTATATCATTTTTGCTCCTTATCTTTTATCCTCGAGCTCAACATTCGGTCACAAACAATTTTGCACACTGCATACCTAATTGTTTACCTATATATATATATATATAACCCATGTCAGAAATCCTATCTATAGATTATATATATACAATCTACAGATCAAAGGAAGACTAGCTACTGTCAGTAAACTCTAAATCTGCTCATACAAGCTTAATTATATCATATATAATTAGCAATTTACAAATTATTGATGTATACAATTTTTGCTTCCTCAATGCATTTTCAAGAGGACTTTATATAATGACTACTATGATTGTTGGACGGTGATATATTACTGTCCCCACTGATTTATCTTAATTTCATCCTCTTTCAGTACTCTAGACCTTGGCACTTTTATTTGATATGAGAAGTTTTGACTGATAGAATAATTCAGTGCCTGTCTGAGGACCAATTCTGCATCAATATGATATTATACATTGCTGCATTTCCAAGTTTCTAATATAAGTGAGTAAAAATTTCATTTGAAGTCAATCATCTTCAATATTACTTTAAGCAGTTACATTAAGCAGTAACATATCAGAGTTATTTCCCTTCCTCCAACCCTGAGATCTCCATAAAACACTGGATATTTTTAAGTAATTATATATAAATGACCAAAGAATTTAATGCATCAACAATGTGATTCTGGTATTAGTAATTAATCTGAATGGATATATGATTACCATCTTTCTCCAGCTCTGTTCCTTCTTCAGGAAGCTGTGCATAAACTACTTCCCCTAAAGCTTCCTGAAAATAGAAAATATTGCTGAATATATAAAGTACAATATATTGACAATACTAGCTGTATGATATATGTACATCGTAACAGATATATATATATCATGGCAGCTACAATGATGTAATGTTTTCACAGACTTTAATCATATATAAGTATCCACACAGCTACTAACCTAGCTGGCAACGGTAATAATTTAAGCCCCTGTCCATAATTTAAATAAACCGGTGCCCCTTCCTTCGTTTTAACAGAATCATCATTTTTTTTGTACATTGTAAACTAAAAGAGGTTAACAAATATGCCCTGCTCAATATTCCAGGATATAAGAAAAGTCGGCATCCTGCTACTCGTTTCATGACCAAACTCGTATTCTCTGATAGACAGAAAATTTAACTTTTCTCATACTAAATTATTTATTTCCAATTGCATTGTCTGCACAAGTTTCAATGGAAAACAGATTGACAATATACCTACAAAATGTGTCAGTCACAGGAGGAGTGAATTAATTGAGAAATAAAACTATATGTATATTTACCTGCACATACTTTAAGATAAAAATACATTATCATGAAACTTAAGTCAAATTCAAAACACTTGAGGACCTCCAAAAGGGTAATGATTAATTATAACCTCTCCCTGTCAAATCCAGAAAATATGGGGGCCACCAATTTATAAGGAACAAATTAAACTCTTATTTCAGACAATGTAAAAGCTCTTATCATTATAAATTTTTTTGGACCAAGCTTACCTGAGCATAGTCAGATATTCCAACAGTCCCGACATTTTCATCTACTGTTACCCACTCGTGTTTGTCAGAAAATAGTTTGTCTGAAAAAAAAAATTATGAAATTAAAAATAACACATACCGATATATGTTGTTCTAGTGTTTAGTAAATCAACAAGAGGCCCAGAGGGCCTGTATCGCTCACCTGGTTTCATGAGATATGAAACAAGAATGATGCTTAAGTATATTTGTCGCTGGTATTGCTATGTCAATATATATCATAAGCATTTTATATGGGTACATGTAAACTGGTTTTATTTTAATACTAAAAATGCCACAAAGTGCATTAATCCATGAAATGAAATTGACTTTTGGCGCGACCCCATAGGGATGCTACCACACAAATGCGAGTGATATCCACTGCTTAGTTTCAGAGAAGAACTTGTTTAGACCAATTGACCCCTTTTGACCCTGCCCTCTGCCCCCTGGGGGGTCAGCTCCTTCCTTTATACAATTTTGAATCCCTAACCCAATAGGATGCTACCAGTCAAACCATTGCTAAGTTTCAGAGAATAAGTTGTTTAAATCAATCTAGCCAAATTGACCCCTTTTGGCCCCACCCCTCAGCTCCCTGGCGGCCCCAGTCAACCCCAACATTTGTACAATTTTGAATCCCCACTCCATAACCATGCTACCATACAAATGTGAGTAATATCCATATTGCTTAGTTTCAGAGAAGAAGTTGTTTAAACAAATTGACCAATTTTGGCCTGCCTCAGGCCCCTGGGGGGTCAGCCCCACCATTTGTACAAGTTTGAATCCCCACCCCATAGGGATGCTACCAGGCAAATATGAGCGATATCCATTGCTTAGTTTCAGAGCAGAAGTCGTTTATATCAATTCTGCAAAACTGACCCCTTTTGGCCCCGCCCCTCATCCCCCAGGGGGGTCAGCCCCATCATTTGTACAATTTCGAATTCTTACCCCAAGGTGATGCTACCAGTAAAATATGAGAGATATCCATTGCTTGGTTCCAGAGAAGAAGTCAATTATATGAATATAGCCCGATTGACCACATTTGGCCCCGCCCCTCAGACCCCTGGGAGGTCAGCCCCATCATTTGTACAATTTTGAATCCCCACCCCATAGTGATGCTACCAGGCAAATATGACCGACAGCCATAGCGCTAGCTCGGTTTCAGAGAAGAAGTTGTTTATATCAATATAGCCGGATTGACCACATTTGGCCCCGCCCCTCAGGCCCCTAGGGGGTCAGCCCCATCATTTGTACAATTTTGAATCCCCACCCCATAGTGATGCTACCAAGCAAATATGAGCGATAGCCATTGCTTGGTTTCAGAGAAGAAGTCGTTTATATCAATATAGCCGGTTGACCACATTTGGCCCCGCCCCTCAGGCCCCTGGGGGGTCAGCCCCATCATTTGTACAATTTTGAATCCCCACCCCATAGTGATGCTACCAGGTAAATATGAGCGATAGCCATTGCTTGGTTTCAGAAAAGTCGTTTATATCAATAGCTCCAAATTGACCCCTTTTGGCCCCGCCCCAGAGGCCTCCAGGGGGTCAGCCCCATCATTTGTACAATTTTGAGTCCCCTATCCATAGGGATGCTTCTGACCAAATTGGTTCAAACTCCGATCAGCGGTTATGAAGAAGAAGTCAAATCAGTCAATTGTTGACGGACGGACGACAGACGGACGGACGACGGACGCCACGGTATGGCATAAGCTCACCTTGGTCCTTCGGACCAGGTGAGCTAATAAATTAGAACATAGTTGAATACAATGAACTGTACACATATATATTTATATACACCGCTATAACATGACCTGACTATATATAGATACACTCATATACAATTCAAATTAATGATTCAAAATCCAACATATTTAAAAGTTTACCTGTATATCTAACTGACTATAAACAGATAAATCTTAAAGGATAGTCTGACACAAAAAAATTATTCAATTCCTCTTCATTCTATCAACTATGATATTAATGCAAATATGCTATATATATATACTGAAACGAAAAAGAAACGCAACTTCAAATTGTAGGTTTAATAAAATAATACTTGTGAGCATTATGTTTAAATTTCATATGTAATAGTTAATATTGAATATTGATGTAACATCCTTTAAATGTTTAGAGATTTTTAAGAACAGGTCACTTTGCTAGAAGGTCATGATTGGTAGTACCCTACGTGAATCCAAGTTGAAATGGCAGCAGTTTTGAAACCGTGCCCTAATATCGTGTGTGTCCTCCTCGAACAGTTATCACATCTCTAATTCTTTGTTGCATTGAGTTCATCAGGGCATTGACTTTCCGTATTGGAATGTTATTCCATTCTTGGACGAGTGCATTTGCTAACTGAGGGAGGGTATTTGGGGGGTTACGGCGATTTCGAATTCTTCTGTCTAATTCATCCCACAAATGCTCGATTGGGGACAGGTCGGGGCTATATGGAGGCCAATCTATAGGAACAATGTTCTGTGTCGCAAGAAAGTCTCTACAGACTCTTGCAACGTGTGGTCTCGCGTTATCTTGCTGAAAGGTTAGATGATGCTGCCTAACAAACGGCACAACATGGGGCCTAAGGATCTCATCCCGATAGCGTACGGCCGTTAAATTCCCATTGACTATCACCAAAGGCGTCTTCAAACCATGGGAGATTCCCGCCCAAACCATAACTGATCCACCCCCAAATCGGTCGTGTTCCAAAACACAGGCGTCAGCAAAACGTTCGCCTCGACGCCGGTACACACGTTGACGGCCATCTGCTCGAAATAACGTGAATCGAGATTCATCGGTGAAGAGCATAGACCTCCAACGTCTCATAGGAAAACGTCTGGGCATATGTGCCGTTGCCCATTGCATACGACGTGCTCGACGTTGCGGTGTTAGTGGTAAACCAACGTACTGTCGCCTTGCACGCAAATTAGCCTCACGCAGTCTGTTGATCACTGTTTGGGGATGAATTCGACGGTTATGATTACCAATCGTATTCCTTGCCGTTTCAGCGGCCGTTAATCTCCTGTTACGCAGGTGTGCCAACCTAAGAACCCGGTCTTGACGTCGCGACGTTACGCGTGGACGTCCTGATCTCGGCTGGTCATCGACTCTTCCTGTTGCGTTAAGACGTGAAACTAATCGACTAAAAGTCGATTTGTGAACTCTGAATTGTCGAGCGACGTGAAGTTGCGTGTTCCCTGCCAGAAGCATCGCTATAGCACGTCCTCTATCAACCTTTGATAACCGTGGCATAATTGTAAAAGGAATTATTGTTTGCAAAAGTATTGGCGATGATGTGGCTCAATGTTAGTGATGAATTGATACTGGTTTGAATGAAAAAAGAACGCATATGTTTGTACAGGCACGGTTTTTGATGTTTTTACCGCGCCGGAAGTGCATAGGTCTCTAGTCACACTTGGGTGATTTTGAAGATTGGTATGGGTGTTAGGCAGGGTGCATGTTTATTTCCGCGATTTTTATACAGATATGTATATTTAATACAAAATTAATCACAATTTTCCATGTTGCGTTTCTTTTTCGTTTCAGTATATATACAAGGTAGTTTTTGCAAATCATTCCCAACTACATACATATTAACTACATGTATTAAAATTACTGCCATCTGAAATACTGCAGAGTTCCAATGCCATTGACATGAGTCACAATATAAATACATGCACACCTCTTTTTTAAATGGATTTATAGGTGCCAGAAATTTCATACATAATACAATATACATGTGTATACATGTTGCAACAACCCAGAACGGAAAAACAACAGTGTCCCGCGGTCATAGAGATAACCATTACATACACCCAGAAATGCGTTCACTTTTTCACTGACTGTTGGTGAGGTCTCTACACCATGTTTTTTTTGCTTCCAGATTCTCAGACAGGATTACCTTGTCCAAGCTTGTCCATTGAAACTTGTTTTAAAAGGGATTTCAATTATGGCTGAAGCCTCATTTGCCTAAGAGGGCCCTGCCCATGACGCCAGATATACTGTTAAATTTGTACGCTGGATTAGATATAAACAGTCCAATGCCACTTATTAGTGTCCTATTGTTTCTGCATTTTATTTGATGGCACAAAAAAAAAATTTAGTACCACACAGATCTCTTGGTCTCAGTTAAGTGGTCTAAACTATCCAGTGTGGTGAGTGAGCACATGCTTTTTCTGCCTCTTGCAGCGCCATTCCCTCCCACCCTGTCTGCCCAGTGTCTGCCTTTCAAATGCATGTGTACCTTATTAGTACCAACCCTTCCGGTCCATTTTTTTTAATTAAAAAAAAAGGCTAGATCAGTAGATTGAAACATCCACTACGCATCCACTGGATTAACGTCACTTCCAGGAGACTTAATGTCAGTTGATACACAAGTTTTTTCCTTGAGGCCCAGACCTATTCATTGTGTTCCTTCCTTCTAGGAGGAGCTCATTTACCTTAGCTTTGCCTCACATGTTCTAGTGAGCATATTCCGCATGATCAGGGTGACTGCAGGTCATGATGCCTACATAGAATTTACTTAGAATACTCCCCCGAGAATAAGTTGGGATCTTGGTGCCCACCATTGAATGATCTTTATAGGTTCCATGTCAGATTGATCTTTTCCCTACTTTTCCCTTCCTCTAAGTCTTACTTATCTGTGTAAATTCAGAAACAGCCCTCTAGTACTATTCAAACAAGGGGAACCTATATATAGAATTTAAGATTTAGCTATAATGGCTGTCTGTCGGCCATGTTGTTTTCGTATTGGTCCCAGTATGCAAAACTAGGCACTGAGGGGAACCTACATATGAAATTTGAGAAAGATCCCTTCAGTACTTTCACAGAAATAGCGATAACAAACTTCAATTGTCAAAATCCAAGATGGCTGCCTGTCAGCCATGTTGTTTTCTGATTAGTCTCAAAATGCAATATGCATAACTAGGCACTGAGGGGAACCTGCATATGTAATTTCAGAAAGATCCCTTCATTACTTTCTGAGAAATAGCGATAACAAATTTTAATTGTCAAAATCCAAGATGGCTGCCTGTCAGCAATTTTGTTTTCCGATTGGTCTCAAAATGCAATATGCATAAGTAGGCACCAAGGGGAACCTCCATATGAAATTTGAGAAAGATCCCTTCAGTTCTTTCACAGAAAAAGCGATAACAAATTTCAATTGTCAAAATCCAAGATGGCTGCCTGTCGGCCATGTTGTTTTCCGATTGGTCTCAAAATGCAATATGCATAACTAGGCACTGAGGGGAACCTGCATATGAAATTTCAGAAAGATCCCTTCATTACTTTCACAGAAATAGCGATAACAAACTTTAATTGTCAGAATCCAAGATGGCTGCCTGTCGGCCATGTTGTTTTCTAATTAGTCTCAAAATGCAATATGCATAACCAGGAACAAAGAGGAACCTGCATATGAAATTTGAGAAAAATCCCTTCAATACTTTCACAGAAATAGCGATAACAAACTTCAATTGTCAAAAACCAAGATGGCTGTCTGTCGGCCATTTTGTTTTCCGATTGGTCCCAAAATGCAATATGCATAACTAGGCACCAAAGGGAACCTATATATGAAATTTGAGAAAGATCCCCTCAGTACTTCCTCAGAAATAGCGATAACAAACTCCAATTGTCAAAATCCAAGATGGCTGCCTGTCGGCCATGTTGTTTTCTGATCGGTCCCAAAATGCAATATACATAACTAGGCACCAAGGGGAACCTACATATGAAATTTGAGAAAGATCTCTTCAATACTTTCTCAGAAATAGAGATAACAAACTTCAATTGTCAAAATCCAAGATGGCTGCCTGTCGGCCATGTTGTTTTCCAATCGGTCCCAAAATGCAATATGCACAACTAGGCACCAAGGGAAACCTACATATGAAATTTGAGAAAGATCCCATCAGTACTTTCTCAGAAATAGCGATAACAAGAATTGTTTACGGACGGACGGACAACGGACCACGGACGCAGGGCGATTTGAATAGCCCACCATCTGATGATGGTGGGCTAAAAATGCAGGAGGACTGCATATAGCCATCAAATTCTAGTTGTTGCTTCCTGTTTGTTTGGCTGGTGGGTTATATTTTAGTTGTGGTAGAGAAGATGACAGCTAGATAATGAGGAGTTGGGTTAGAGGGGAGGGAAAGGGTCCTGCAGATTTGCTGGGAAGGTTTAGGCATTTTGTGTTGTGCTTTTTTTATTGCCTTCCGGCTTCGTATGTTCTGCTTGATATCCATTAATTAGCTGTTCATTATCATGGTGCTTCTTTTTTTTTTTACATCATTGTACATTCTCATAATCATAGTTATAATCACATTAAATTTACATCATTTACACAGGGACCTGAGAATTACAGTCTATCAACATGTATACATATATATAGACTACCACATTTTCATATTTTTTGACTTTTTTTTTGTGTGTGTGTGTGGGGGGGGGGGGGGGGGGGGTGTTAATAAAAGACACAATACAAACTACGTCAATAAATAGGTCCTAATCCAAATATATATAGACTGTATAATACATATAGATTATAACAACAACCCCCTCCCCCCCAAAATGCCTTTAAAACAAAATTTTTTTTTTAACTTGTTAACACCGGTACCTTATAACATAAACTATGTACAAAATGTATTACATCTATACGTTTATCAACTTAAATTCTTATTGTTCGTCCTGATGTGACTTACATTGATTTCACTTTGCATTGTCGGATATTCCAGATAATCACACATATCATATCCGTGATGACATGTCGACACATGCCATATTTTCAGGAGACCAATAAGGGAGATTGATGATTGTTTTAAGGGAGTTATGCCTAAAATAAGGGAGATTTGTGCGCGACATGAATATCGACATTTTTACTCAATTTTAAAGCAATAAACTAATTTTGAAAGTGATAAAGAATATTTATATCTATTTGAGATATTAATCATACTATGTGAAAACAACAAAAAGTTGTATAGGGTAAAAATGCAATTAGTATACATTTTGATAATATAAAATTAATTTTCATTTTTTAAGTAACACAAAGTTTTCACAGCTTTATGCATGAAAAGGGTAAATTATAATTACACTTAGCTAAGGATTAAGACAAGCATGTTAATTATATACAGTTTGGATTTTCTTAAAATGAGAAAGCTTGATCCAATCTGAGGGAACACATCAGTTGTAAAAATCACCATGAAATGTCCTGTGGGATCCCTAATGGTGGACCATTTAGATATAAAATATTCCAAGTGTACAAGTGTCAGTAGTCATGTGAACTGAAGACGTTCATGGTAGCTAGGAGACTGCCGTAAATCTTATCATGAACATTTCAGATTTTGTATATTGCCTCTGTCATTGACGGTATGTATATACGGTCATTGTAAGCATCATGATTGACCGCTACGACCAACAGATGTGCTAATTTTGATAGTTTTATAAAAGAAAATATCGGATTTCATCATGCTATCACTGATCCACGATACACATTTTATATGAAAAACACGTGTGATTTTGCGTCTGACTAGTCTGTATCAATTACCATCAACAAAGTATGGTCCTAAAAGAGAACAAAGAATAATTTGTCAGTTAGCAAAGAGGGTTGAAGTTGTTTATAAGCAACTTGCCTTTATTTCATGGTAATAAGATATTGTAGCGCAAACATTATACTAGCCAGAGCTTCGTGAAGGCCGTGTCCAATAGACGCCATTTTGACCGAGTGATCACGTGAACAGATGGATCACGTGCGTGATTGCTAAATTTAGCCAAATCTCACAAAATCTCGTAGAAAAATCTACCGAATTGTAAACAAAAAATGCTGTCAGCCAAAATACTGGAGGGAATTACAAAACAAGAGATCCCAGAGGGATCTTGGTGCCCACCATTGAATGATCTTTATAGGTTCCATGTCAGATTGATCTTTTCTCTATTTTTCCCTTCCTCTTACTAATCTGCGTAAATTGAGAAACATCCCTCCAGTACTTTCAAACAAGAGGGAAATATATATGAAATTTGAGATTTAGTAATAATGTCTGTCTGTCGACCATGCTGTTATCAAAATGCAATATGCATAACTACAGACCAAGGGGAACCTACATATGAAATTTCAGAAAGAGTCATTGACGGTATGTATATACGGTCATTGTAAGCATCATGATTGACCGCTACGACCAACAGATGTGCTAATTTTGATAGTTTTATAAAAGAAAATATCGGATTTCATCATGCTATCACTGATCCACGATACACATTTTATATGAAAAACACGTGTGATTTTGCGTCTGACTAGTCTGTATCAATTACCATCAACAAAGTATGGTCCTAAAAGAGAACAAAGAATAATTTGTCAGTTAGCAAAGAGGGTTGAAGTTGTTTATAAGCAACTTGCCTTTATTTCATGGTAATAAGATATTGTAGCGCAAACATTATACTAGCCAGAGCTTCGTGAAGGCCGTGTCCAATAGACGCCATTTTGACCGAGTGATCACGTGAACAGATGGATCACGTGCGTGATTGCTAAATTTAGCCAAATCTCACAAAATCTCGTAGAAAAATCTACCGAATTGTAAACAAAAAATGCTGTCAGCCAAAATACTGGAGGGAATTACAAAACAAGAGATCCCAGAGGGATCTTGGTGCCCACCATTGAATGATCTTTATAGGTTCCATGTCAGATTGATCTTTTCTCTATTTTTCCCTTCCTCTTACTAATCTGCGTAAATTGAGAAACATCCCTCCAGTACTTTCAAACAAGAGGGAAATATATATGAAATTTGAGATTTAGTAATAATGTCTGTCTGTCGACCATGCTGTTATCAAAATGCAATATGCATAACTACAGACCAAGGGGAACCTACATATGAAATTTCAGAAAGATCCCTTCAGTACTTTCTGAGAAATAGCGATAAGAAACTTCAATTGTCAAAATCCAAGATGGCTGCCTGTCAGCCATGTTGTTTTCCGATCGCTCCCAAAATGCAATATTCATAACTACAGACCAAGGGGAACCTACATTTGAAATTTCAGAAAGATCCTTTCAGTTCTTTCTGAGAAATAGCGATAACAATCTTCAATTGTCAAAATCCAAGATGGCTGCCTGTCGGCCATGTTATTTTCCGATCGGTCCCAAAATGCAATATGCATAACTTCAGACCAAGGGGAACCTGCATATTAAATTTGAGAAAGATCCCTTCAGTACTTTCTCAGAAATAGCTATAACAAGAATTGTTTACGGACGGACGGACCACGGACGCAAGGCGATTTGAATAGCCCACCATCTGATGATGGTGGGCTAATAAGGGAATTAATTTGGGCTTTCCTCCTGGGAGGAAATAAATGGCTTGAAAATAAGGGAGATTTTGTCTCACGTCGGGAGGTATGGCATGTATGCATGTGCACTGCATAATGACATCAGTATTCTACTGCCAAATTTGATATATGCTACGTAACAATGTAAAAATGCAGACGATACAACAAGATTTTCATGATATATATAACAAGGAATAAAAGCGAATATAGTGTACCTCCACATGGGATTGAACCTGCGGCCCTCTGCTTACTGGTCCACCGCTCTACCGACTGAGATAAAGGGAAATTGTCCCATTACCAACACTAGAAACAAGGCAATCGTATCACGATGTACACTATTACAATTTACAATTAAAAACTGCCACACTATTCCTCGTATTCCTCACTTTTCAAATGTGAAGCCTCTCATTTTCCTATAGCTTGCACTTGGAGTGGTCAACGGCACCAAATGTAACCATATGAGAAAAACAAGTAGTGTGCCTCCATCGGAATCGAACCCGCGACCCCGAGCTTTACTGGTCCAGCCGCTTTACCAACTGATCATGAGCTAAAGGGAACTAGCGCAAAGCTAGAAAGCAACCGTATCACTATATAAACTATTTACAATTAACCCATGGGACTAGGTTAACGGGTGATTATAGCTGCGATCTTCTAAGACTTTGCCTTCATTTATATTAAATAAGGCCAAACATCATATCTTGCACGTTTTTTGTTATCTGTCGTATCTCACTATCTGGCCAAGCAGCCTTCGACACTAACGGTAGACCTGGTGCCCGAGTCCACCAAAATATTTGGAGGTCTCCAAAAACTGCACTTACCTGGAGACCGGCGGGCACTGAGATTTTTACATTGAGGTGTTCTTAAAATGTAGGAATTTTTAGTAAAATGTACCCAAAAAGTTGTCGATTTAATTTCAATATTCGTTAGTCGTTTATACCCATGTGTTGCACGCATGTAAAACTGCACTTGTGTACTCCCGTCTTTCCGGTCGCCAGAGTATTTGGAACGCTTGTAATTTTAGACAATAAACTAGTACTATTTCAAGCGTCTATATGACCAAGGTAAGTCGGCGCGAAGCGAAAGTGACCTTCACCTGCATTGACCTAGGGTAAACAACACACGTACATACAGAGATGCATCGGTGGTTGGGGCTGTCGCCTCCTCCGAAAAAAGCCAAGACATCGAAGGAACGACGGGTTCAACAGCATCAATACGAGAAAGAAAAGAAAGTTCCAGAACTCCTGGCAAACACAGTTTAATTGGTTGGGCTACGACGATGTACACATGTACTGTACACTGTGTCGTAAACATGGAGAAACCGGGTCGTTTACTACAGGAGGAGGAGGATAAACTGGCCAATAACCAGGACCTTATTGAACTTCAACGGAAGTCTTTTAAACTCCTCATGGAAATGAAATAATAAAATATTTGAACAAATGAAATAAGTTTCTTTTTATAATTTTTTTGTTGTTGAAAATGTGGGCTCCAAGATTCTGTGGAGGGCACCAAGAATTTAAGTATCAGGAGACCGTTGGTCTCCAAGGTCTGGAAAGTTAGTGTCAAAGGCTGCCAAGGACAGCTAGCTATAGGCGATTTAATTTTAACAGGAGCTTTGTCTCTAGCCCGAGTTTTCTCTGGCCCTGTCACCATGTCTGGTGTAGGGCCAGAGCGCACTACTATATGAAAACGTGGAATTATCCGACACCGTTTGGTGTCGCTAAGAATTTGATGCAAAAACAATAAAATCGGGTGTGACATAACACCTACCTTACATATATGGATAAATGAGATATTTATGTACCCCAAAACACCCATTTAGTCTCATCTAGGTGTTTTATTTCGTCCGTATAGACCCTCACTTTACACTAGTCAAAATTTCATACTTGACTCGACGCCATATTGCTAACTATGTAGGTCGCGGTCCGCCTAATTACCCTAATCTGTGCGCGATGGAGCGAAAAGAAAAAAAAATACAACATTTATTTTTATATATTTTACCGCTTATAATTTATAAATAATGATTTTTTTAATGGAATATAACATCTTTTGGGAAATAATCAACTTAGTTTTCATAATTTAAACTTTGTAAGAAGAAAAACACAATAAATGATATGTGGTCTTTTCGGTCCATTGCGTTCCGATTTGGGTGGTTAGTCGTACTGTCACTTACAAAATGGCGGGTCAACAGTATGAAATTTTGACTAGCGTAAAGCGAGGGCCTGTACGGACGAAATAAAACACCTAGATGAGACTAAATGGGTGTTTTGGGGTACATAAATATCTCATTTATCCATATATGTAAGGTAGGTGTTATGTCACACCCGATTTTATTGTTTTTGCATCAAATTCTTAGCGACACCAAACGGTGTCGGATAATTCCACGTTTTCATATAGTAGTGCGCTCTGGCCCTACACCAGACATGGTGACAGGGCCAGAGAAAACTCGGGCTACTTTGTCTCCAGTTCATCAAAACACCAGTCGAACAGTCGATTGCTTATGTAAAGGGAGTTGTAGATTAGTAAACTCAGAAACCCAGCGTGACCGCATACTTATCACGTGTCACATGTAAACATTACAGTTAGATTATAGGCCTATATAAGTGTCCCTTTACCGGGGCCCTTGGCAGTTCGTTACTCCGTTGGAAAGATGAGCTCAATATTGACAAGGTTACCCATGGGCATCACAGAGAAAACAGTTATTAGGGGAGATACATGCACGATACTTACTTGATAAAAGTCTGTTAGCTGTACTGATCAGCCTCACATTTGTACGACACAAGTGTATATTGCTAGATAACATTTTTTGCAGGTAAACCTGCTGTTGTATCGCACGCCTCAACACTCGAGCGGCCATCTTTATAAAAAATACACCAGGCGCATGCTCGAGCTAAAGGTCTCGGAGTCGGCATTATTTTCGTAAAGGAGCGTTTCGTGATTCCTTATAAAAAGTTTACTTACTTTAAACAGAGACATATATACAGAATATATATGTCTCTGATTTAAATGCAGACTTCTACAGCACATGTTTGGAAATGCAAGAAGAGTTAGGCCTAGGCTGTATGTCCGTGTATACCCGTTTTTTTCTATGATCGATCAAAGATATTAATTTCACATACATGTATGATACTGTCAAATATGGATGCTTGCAGAAAACTGACTTTGACTTTCTTTAAACTGTTCAGTTAACGCAGAATAATTTACCCTTACCAATTAAAACATATAGAATCTACCAGATCTAAAATTAAAAAAAAACAAAAAAACATAAGTATGTTATTTGTATCTTTGTTATACAAGTGAATTGGGCATGAGTTATCCAACGTACACTGATTAAGCCCTTTCCCTATATAATTTTACATACATCCAGAGACATATATACAGACACACCTTTACAATATACATAGCATATTTACATTTTGTTTGAGAGAGATTCACTTCCAACCCCATGCTACACCATGGGAGGGATGAACTATTCATGAGTACTTAGTAGTCTATCAGAGGAGACAAATCAAGAGTTACCTCCTGCATGCTTATCACGGAATGTATGCCGACCCTTTTCTGTGGCCATTGCGACAGGAGTTCAAGTCCAGAAGTGGTATGAGAAGCCACATACAGACCGTGTAAGACTAGTAAAAGTTATTGCGAAAGGCCGCCATCATCGTTAGATCAAATAGGGCCTATATGTAAAAGAAAAGGTTGATACCATATATCATTTGCAACGATCATTTTAATCAATCAAAGTTATAGTGTATTAGAACTCTATACAAATACAATTGTTTTGGGACTAATCCATAACCGGTCATTTAAGGACGTGCCAGGTTTTGGAGGTGGAGGAGAGCCGGAGTACCCGGCCTACGGTCAGTACCTGGCAACTGCCCCACTTAGGTTTCGAACTCGCAACCCAGAGATGGAGGGCTAGTGATAAAGTGTCGGGACACCTTAACCACTCGGCCACCGCGGCCCCTCTGCTAAAGGCACGCTGACTACAAATAACAATTTGTGACCCGCTTTCAGACGACTATGTTGTTGTGATATAGCGGTATATAAACTCCAAATTATTATTTCAAAAAAAAAAAGCTACATCGCGAGGGCGTATGATTGAAGGAAGTAAAGGCTGTCGTACACACTTGTCACAAAATGTACAACAGCTCATTCTTGCTTTCAATCAAGCTTTGTCGGGGATATACCACATTTAATTAATTTTGAGACCATAATAGTTCTCATATGCAAGTATTATCATTGGTACAGTGTATTATTTTTCACGGCAGTGATAATTTCCCGAATCAGTTTTTTGGAGTGTGATAATAGCGTGGTGTACGATTTGTAACTTACTATTCTATAGCAAGTTCACAAAAAACTATTCTTGCTTTCAAACGATCGTAATTAATCTTTGTCGAGGATATACCACATTTAATTAATTTTAAAAGATACAAATAGAGGCTCAGTGTTTTGGAGGGTGATAATAGGTTGAAGTATCATTGTATAGAAAGTTCACAAAAACAACCTATCCTTGTTATCAATCGACCAATTACTTTATTTTTTCGAAGATAAAAACATAGCACCTTTTAATAGATGATTGAAATATCGTTGGAAACGTCTCGAATCAAAATTCCAATCTACCTGGAACCAGAGACCTACAAAAACTGATTAGGCATAGATCAGATGGTCCAACAGCCCATATTTACACACCCACGAGACAATTCAAACTACTGCGCAAAAATAGTATGCATTCAACTTGCATGTAACCATTAATTGATCTATTTTTTCAGTATTTTTTTTTATTGTTGTTGCATTTTCATATTGTTTTTGTTTCTTATACACCTGTTAATGCGATACTTTAGTTTCATTTTGGCTATCTATATTTTTCCTTTTTCTTATTCTTACTGATAAGAACCATTTCGATAATGCGACATTTCTATATTTTTATTATTCTTTTGCACTTGATAGCATACTACATGTATGTATCTATACAATGTAGTGTAGACTTCATAAAGTACATTACGGATTTAATGTCGTTGACATTTTCATACTTGTATTTGTGTATCGATAACTTAAACAATTGGCAATTATATATACTATTGTACGTCCTATCAGATATATACGTATAGACCGTGGCGACCGTTAATTAAAGTCGTGGGGTGCGTTTCAATACCCACCGTCCGGGGTAAATCCTTAAATTCTTATACACGATGATAACCATATTATATATACATGTATGTAGTTGTATTTAACATAGGGACACGAGAAACAATTAAATGGTATGAAGTTGAGACCTACCCGAATGTGTAGTGACTATACATGTAATTACCAGACTTTTAAGAAGTTACTTAAGATCAGTATTCTACATACCTGATATATTTACCATTTTAAATGGCAGATATTTTCTCTTCATGTTACATATATATAAAGTATCTATACAATGCATGTATACTAATATCGTGCAAGAACTCGGCCCAATTATACGTACTGTGCCTAATTCACATGCCCCTGTGATATATCTGTCAATATCGTAGTTTATTTGGTCACATGAAAATGGTGGATGGTTTTAACACTTATTGATTAACATGACGCAAGTTCAATGGTGTTTTAAACATATGCTGCACATAACGAATTTTAGCAATTGATTAGGTATATCAAGTGTTAATATACAATGTGGATATCTAAACTCTGACAGAAGAGGAACTGGTATGTATGTAAGTATATCTGTGTACTAGCTACTTGGTATTCAAAATGTGACCATGATTTGATGTCACGAATAGTAGTTTGTTCAACTTGTATATCATTACCGAGGTTTATATTTTCCTCATTGTGCAAACATATATGATATTTTTATATTTGAACTACAATGTCGACTGGTTTTGAGTTCCCTCTGGCCCTGACACCAGACTTGGACATTCTGACAGCTAGATATCTGGCACATTTAAGGCCAGAGGAAACTCGGCAGTGGCGTAGGAAGTCGTCAAAAAGTGTGGGGGCTAAATTTTGTTTAACCTTAAATTTTACGCACTAAACAAATCGTATGCCATCTCCGCAAAATTAGCCAATAATTATCATTTCAACATCCTATGATAATTTTGATAATTTATGTAGTACAAAATAAGTTATTTACCCAAATCAGGATATATCATTTATGGCAAAACATGAATCACCAGGTCCGGCCAGGATTTTCGAAAGGGCGGGGGGTCCAGTAATTTAGTAATAATGCGAGCGCCGTAGGCGCGAGCCGATTTTTTTTAACGAGGGGTCTGAGGGGCCGCCCAGCGGGTCCTGGGCAGCGCCCTGATAGGGGGTTCAAGGGGGTCTAAGCCCTCCGCGGAAAATGAAATATAGCACATTTCCAATAATTCAGGATCAGGCGCGGATCAAGGAGTTTTCGAAAGGGGGGTCCAGTAATGAAGTGATCATGCGGGCGCCGTAGGCGCGAGCCGATTTTTTTCCCCTTTTTGCGAGAGGTCTGGGGGCCGCCAAGCGGGTACCAGGGTGGCGAAGCCCCCCTGCGGATCTGCAATCGAAAGGGGGGCAGTAATTTAGTGATAAAGCGAGCGCCGTAGGCGCGAGCCGATTTTTTTTTGTATTTCCTCGTACCTGTTGGTAAATAGTATCACTCGATTCACGTTAAAACCGCGCATTCTTATTCATGTTGTGTTTCTGTCTTGTTCTCATTATGAACTCAATTAACTTCACAAATTATCATCAACTTATTGAATCTATGTGATGAAGTTAAGCAAAATTTCGTATTAAGATATAAATATTGACTTACCAGGCTAGTGCAGACGACCGACACACAGGTCTGAGGATTGATATACTAGTATAAAAGTCGGAATGTTCCGGATGTACAAGATAAAGTTTTTATCGTTGCCTTCAAGAAAACATTATCGGTTCGAAAATATAGTAATACAGATATTTATCGAAATGAATATATAAATTCGTGTTTTTTCCCCTTTTTTTAGATTTTCGATGTCAAAAAGTGGGGGGGCAAAAAGATATGTTTGCCCCCCCCCCCCCCCCCCCCCCCCCCACTGTAAAAAGTGGGGGGGCAATTGCCCCCCCTGCCCCCCCGCTTCCTACGCCACTGCTCGGGCTAGTTTTGAATAAGAATTCCAAGCCATAAATATTGAATTTTGTAGCACCAACAACAAATCGGGAGGGGTTGACATATTGTTAAATGAGAAATTAATCGAGAAATTCGATAATACGGACCAACACTTACAAAGAGCGTCATCATCCTGTACACGCTGGGTGGAACGATATTATATACTATGTATATCGACAAAAACAGTCATATGTAAGGTAGTCACTATACTCTGTTTAAGATTCTACATGTAATGTACAATGCCGTCGAAGTAAATTTTGGTGCTTTAGAAAATCTCAAGCCATTGTAGTTCAAATACAAAATATACCATATATGTTTGCACAATGAGGAAAATATAAACCTCGGTAATGATATACAAGTTGAACAAACTACTGAATTGAGCACCGGTTATCCGTCAATATGGCTAAAACCAACGTTCGACCCGCCCTGAACATAATGTTACTCGCACCATAAAGTACATGAGTATAGAATAGCTCATACCGAAATCCATTTTGGACCAGTATAAGATTATAGAATAGCTCACACAAAAATGCAATTTGGGCCAGTACATGATTATAGAATAGGTCATACCGAAATCCATTTTGGGACTTATAGAACAATAAACACTGAAATCCGATTCCGGCCAGTACAGAATTATAGAGCCATCCACACCTAAATACACCTAAATCATCATCATCATTGTGACATCGCAATGCCCTATATACATTTCCTTTTATCAAGATAAGTACAATGCAATTAAACTCTTTTGCAAACAAGTTCCATATGTAACATACAGATTGAGGATATTTGATTCGGTAAATACAGTGTTATAACGACCTGGTGAGAACTAAAATATTTACAGAGGGCGTATTTGATTGTCGGTAGATATCTCCTTCCGACCCCCAATCATATGGCCAGTTTACATTCCGCCCATAACACATGTATAGCATATCTATTACCAAACTCCAATCGTAGAGTTGATTAGCAATATTATAGATTAATATTAATTGAAAGATTCATTCAACGGTTTTTTTTTTGGTTTTTTTTTTGCACAACTCACAAACAGAACTCACATGAGCTAAGGGGAAAGAAAGTTCGACCTTTTAGGAAGGAGGATCTGGGGTTCCGATGGCCGGATATGCCCCCTCCCGACATCACCCCGCGGACGTCCCCAAAGGTCCGCCTGAATGCCTTACGTTACGGCCCGGAACGAACCACGGAGTACCCCTGGGAGAGGGATATGAGACTAACGAGACGGGGTCGTATGTATACCGATCAATGCGATTCCACACTAATGAATAATCATGAGGCATTTTACTGCAAAATACCTTATTTTCATGTGATATTTTTGCGCGGGTTTTATGAAGCTGACGATACCAATATAAATACATGCATGTAATCGTTATATTTTATGCGAAATGTATACTATGATCAGCACATTCCAATTTCGAAAATAATCATATGCATTAACTTATCATTGTTTCTCTTATCTAACTACTCCCCTGAAGCAATATTCTGTACCCAATTCATATTCATCATAATGATTTTCCATTATCTTCAATATCTAATGATGCATACATTTTTTACAAATTCTCATCTTAATGCCACGAAATATGTGTTGTACAGACCCACGACCTTTTGAGGACCATGCACGTGAAAAAGATCTGCAGGACAACTTGTACGTTACAGGTGTAGAGCTATTTCTAGATCGAACTCTACAAGAACATCATACCGACAGATTCATGTTAACAAAAGAAAGGTCGAATGAACCGGAACCAGATTTGATTATTCGAAGGGGTCAACAGTTCATAATTGGTGTGGATCTTAACGAAACCTTCAACAGAGGCAAACATGACTTGCAGCTTAGTTTCTCGACAGGTAAAATATTTTTATATAGTTATTTAAGTGATATTGTGGTTCAAAGAACACAAAAATGTTGAAATGAAATATATTACTTGGCACTTTATTTGAAATATCGTTTTTATTTAAATTTATGAACACTACCACTGTATTCCGTACTGCTCGAAAAGGCGAGAGGATAAAGACATGTAGAGCTACATCATAAAGCAAGGCTATAAAATAAAAGTTACATAAGATACCATTTTTGTACTCTCTTACACACTTTCATACTGTATCATACCAATTTAAGCCCAACATTCGCAATTGAATTATGCCCAGGGCACAGACGTCTGTAATCATACATTATGTACACGAAACATACAGTGTCGGCATAGTGTATTTGGATAAATGTTTACTGGTTTGTGACTTACTTTTCGTTAGAATTGCCATCAACCATTGTCAGGCTCAGGCTACCAAGAGTTATCTTTCTTTACACTCATTATATGTCCAATACAGTCTCTGTAGACCTTTTAAAACTGACACTATATAATACACATTATATTTGTCTATTGAAATGTTAATTTTGAATATAATACGTAACGTCTGATATCGTCCAAATGTCTACTGGAACTGCTTTACATATTTGCATGGACTGATAGGAATAATCTGTATGTACTCTAAACAGGAAGTGACAGACCGGACCCCACAGACGGTACATGGGTCCTACTAGATGTCAAAGACGAATACGACAAGCACCGAAAGACGCATGGCTGGCGGATGTACGTCATTAGGTCGTCCAACAAGTCGATGATACTCGAGGTGACCACGCCCCCTACCTGCACAATCGGAGAATGGGTGCTCAGCATATTTTCGACAACACTTGGAACATATGTACCTGCTAAACGAGAGTTAAGATATGAATACCCAGGCGATATCATTATACTCTTCAACTCTTGGAATACCGGTATGTTTATTCTATACAAGTTATTTGTTTCACATCAATTATGAAAAAAGATGAGAATTGTAATGGCTTCGTTTTACAAACAAGTATCAAAGCCACAACATACATTACTGTGATTAATTCCTGTAACACAATAAACATTTATCTGGATAAAAAGTAAGATATATTGCACCAGTAAACAGAAAAAGATATTTGTTCTTTCGTTCAATTAGATTCTAGTTTATATATTACCATGCACTAGGACCTTTCCGTAATTCAACTTGAGTGTACTATTTGATGTATGTGTCTCATGTGCATCCAGCTGTTTAACAACTTATAAAAAGATATATCGCAGTTCTTAATTCACTTATCGACATCATGATAATCGAGAGCCGACTTAAATCTGATTTGATTAGTTTGTATGGCGAAGACGCTACTCAACCGGAACACCTGGTCCTATTTTCCTTATACTTTTCAAAGCAACTTATATCTTTCTAGATTTCCCTTCGCTTTACCATTTTTGTGTTAGAAACACGAGTTTGTTTAAATGTCGATTTCCCCGTTATTTTTAATATGAATATTGGCGGCCAAGAACAAAAATACCAAACACGCAATCGTTTTAAATTGATTCCGCTTTTCTGCGATTCTTTGAGTAGACAGGTCTTCGAAGGACTGAAGAGCTGTTAGTCCAAGTTTCCTCTCACTCTTATACCAATTATTGGGTCTACAGAGACCAGATCGAATGTATGCAGTTATTAAGGTGATTTGTACTGGTGTTTCGTTCATTTGTGTAGGAAGTTATCTCAGAGGGAGGAGGGTTTTATTTTGTTTTGTAACGTCCTATCAACAGATATATTGCTAACGTAACTCATGGAGTATTGATTATATTTCTAACGATATGAGGAATGTGCGTTCACCCAAAACCATAAACCAGCGTCTGTATCAAAGCAAACTGACTGCTTATTGGTTTATCATTTCATGGTGACTACGATTAAGTCCACATCCCTGAAGACGTATGTTACAGAAAAATGGCGGCTTTCGATGGCTCAAGAACCTGATGTTTAGTTTCAGTGGCACGTGTTGTTTCATTTATTGAAACTAGACGAATTTTTCTAACTTATATCATATATTTTAATTTGGGGATTACTGTTTGTATGAATAAAGTCTGTGATATCGTCCACATATTAATGAATACATGTATATGGTTTATATGATAGCGGACCAAGTGTATATAGACAGGGTTGTCTGCCCAGAAGCTGGGGTGAGAGGTCACACGGACCCTATTGATGAATACGGTCTCAATGACTGTGGTATAATCTTCATTGGAAGGGAAGACAAAGTCATAGCAAAACCTTGGAACTTTGGACAGGTACGTGCTATCATAATGATAAACACTTTGGAGTCCAAGATGAAGGTTTCATACGGGAATATCTATAAGGTACAGATTGTTTGTACTTTGATTAAAACTAATAATAATAAAAAAAAAAAAACTAAATAAATAAATAAGTTAAAAAGTTTCATCCACTTCGTAATCTCAGCTTTCTGAGAAACGGCGACCGTCCAGGTTAGGAATAGAGCATTGCATCTCTTATCTTCATTGTCACTATGCGACGTTAGTTTTGTTCTTATCATTTTTGTTCACTTATATGTACTTTCAAGGGAAAGGTTATGCCTGAAAGAAAAGTCCATCTCTGAAGATAAAAAAAACAAATATTGAACATAGGAAACATCTGACAGGACTTGCAATCCATGCAAAGACACTATATTGAAGTTCTAGGCCATCGGAGTTTAAATATATAGATGGCAAACAGGGTTGAACAACAATATTTCATAAACAAAATTTATAATACAAGATTCGATATGCAAAATAAAGTAATGGAATATGTATTTGTGAAGCGGATGGGTTTTCTCTTAATTTATCTTCAACCTTCCTAGTTTGATGAGGATATCCTGAAGATAAGCCTTCATTTGCTGAGAAAGGCGTTCAACTTTGAGGTGACGAGCCAATTGTCTGACCCCATTCTGGTGTCCAGGGGTCTGACAAAAGTGGTAAGTGTTGTCTGACCTCGTTCTGGTGTCCAGGGGTCTGACAAAAGTGGTAAGTGTTGTCTGACCTCATTCTGGTGTCTAAGGGTCAGACAAAAGTGGTAAGTGTTGCCTGACCTCGTTCTGGTGTTCAGGGGTCTCACAAAGAGGGTAAGTGTTGTCTGACCCTTTCTGGTGTCCAGGGCTCTCATAATGGTGGCGGTAAGTGTTGTCTGACCCCTGTCTGGTGTCCAGGGCTCTCATAATGGTGGAGGTAAGTGTTGTCTGAGCCCGTTCTGGTGTCCAGGAGTCTCATAAAGACGGTAAGTATAGAGGCACGGAAACAACAGATACTATTGTGTGAATATTTTTCAATTCACTTACTATAAATGCTGCTTTAAATTTCATGTTTGCCAATGTTTTATTTTGAACTTTTGATGCAAATGAACGTTTATCTTCGCGGTTTTTATGAAATGGAACAAATCTTACCACATTTAACTCTTAGACACATATGATCTACGATATTTCATCACCAAGCACCGTCAGTTTTAATTGACATTTCTGTATCATGTGTAATGAGGAAACTTATGAAGCATACTTATACCTTGATTATTTTTCGTATGTTGAAAATCAGTAGGTAATTACTATCGGTACGGAGTCTATGAAGTTTATGTACATACTATTGTTTGCTTGGCGGTAAGTTTTAAAGATGGCGCTTAGGATTGATTCGCAAAATAGCAGCATAATAAGAAGGGATTGGATGTCACGCAATCGTGTCCAAGTATGACTTTACTGTGTTACGTCACTAGAAAACTTATTTAAAAAAAAACTTTGAATCTTGGTCTGGCATTCAGTGTATGTTATGTACAATAGAACTAAAATACTTATATTATAATTTGAAACTGCGATAGGTTTTGTAGATAAGCTCTTTTCCAACTATAAACAAATTTGGTTAGCTTGGTGAGACGGTGGAGTATAAATGTATTTGGACCATCAATACATGTTTCCATCACCAATCGCTCAATGCACAGTTATAATTATATCTGTGTGGTGCCAGATTAACAATGTAGACGGTACTGGTGTGCTGACCGGGAAGTACCGGGGCACGTTTGCGGATGGCGTCCAGCCGACGGCATGGATTGGTAGTCCCCGGATTTTGAAGATGTATAATAAACAAAACGGTCTACCGGTCAAGTATGGGCAGCCGTGGGTGTTTTCCGGAGTCTACACAACGGGTGAGTTCGATACATGTAAATATGTGCAATATGAAAGAGATAAAATTAATGAAAATAAAAGATAATAATAATGATAATAATGGTTTACGTCCGTAGGGTGTCATGTTCAGATGTCCTTTCAACTAACCAGTCAAAATGTTTTCCCTAAGCACCCATCATGGTTAGTAGTTAATTCTGACGCCTAGCTGTCCAATCGCAAAAGGCTTTTGGGTGGCACGCCAGAGAAATCCGTACCAGGGCTTCACGCCTGGGCCCTGAGCAGGCTTCATCCCCAATTTATTCACCAGTTGCGTAC
Source organism: Pecten maximus (assembly GCF_902652985.1). Lineage (NCBI taxonomy): Eukaryota > Metazoa > Mollusca > Bivalvia > Pectinida > Pectinidae > Pecten > Pecten maximus. Next base: position 24,175,787 of record NC_047025.1, on the reverse strand, counting down.
ACATTGGCTACGCGCCTGGTTATTGAATTGATGATATAGAAGTGCCAACTAAACTAAGATGGCTGCGCCTATTTTAGGCCCCTTCACGTTTTGTTGGTACGTATGGTTTGTGAAATTTATTTTGTTATAATAAAAACTACCCCAACAGGAGAAAAAGCAGCAAAAAAGGATAACTCAGAGGCTATAAGACGCTTACGTTTATCAGTTTCACCGCAGCATCACTGCGACCAAATACATTTTGATTGGCTGAAAACAAACTTTGTATGGTAAGAATAAAGGTCATCTGACCATTTACCAGACTTTCCTAGCGTAATATATAATGAAGAACCTATTTTATCAGATTGCCCTAGAATGTTACTGGCCCATTATCATGACCTGTGCCTCTCAGGTATGGATGAGTCGTTTTAAAACCAACGACATCATAAGCATAAACACAAGGTTATTCAACCAAGAATTCTTTCAGCCCAGTATTTCGACCCAAGACATTTGGTTAGTGGGAACAGGTTAATGTCAGCGGACTGCCGTCGCACGTGACAACAAGATATGAGCTCATTTGCCTTTCGGTCAGGTGAGATAATTAAACAGCTTCACTTCCCTTGGTGTTTTATAGTACCTCAAATGGGATAGTTACCATATTGATTTAGTTCTTACAATACTAGCACAAACTGCTTAGAGCTGGTTCAATCATTCGACGAGACGATTTCCAATCGTACTGGTCTATATCTCCAGTTGTATAACATCAGTTTGTAGAGCGCTTGGGCTGCCCTGTAGAAGTGTCACGAACTTTGTCTCTGCACATGACTCCGACCGGAATCTTTCGATTGACAAGGGATACACTATCGATCCATACAATGGAGTGGAGAAGGTTGTGGATACGCATGCGCTGTGGTGAGAAAAAAACACAATTATGATGGCTGTTTTCATTCATTAGTACAAATAGTAAACCGTAAACAGTGATAACATGGTCAGCATTAACAAGTAACATTCAGTTTTTAATACTAGTAAACAAATGAAAGCGATAAAATGTTATCATTTACAAATTAAATAGATGAATGTATCAATTGAATTTCTCATCGGGTGATTTCTAGAATTAAAATGCATACTTGATGAGTCAAAAACAATGAACATATCAACAATCGTGTGTCATATTGCCAGGGATTTCCACGTGTGGAATGAGGTGTGGATGAAGAGGCCCGACCTTCCTGAGAAACCCGATAAATTGAGTGGCTGGCAGGTCCTCGACCCCACCCCACAGGAACCTTCGGGACGTGAGTGCATTATTATCAGTATACTGATTATTGCTTTATCGTTAGCTTACAACTTTCCATAACCGTTCATATCAATAAAGTTATACATAATTATATAGTATTGTTATATTGGACGGGATGTAATAAAGGAAGTACCAGTGGTTCTTCTCTCCATCTCTCTTAGGGGTTATTATGCAAGCAACGAGAACGGCAATGCACTGATTGTTTTCCTTTTCTCAGAGATTCTGACCCATAGAATAATACTTTTTTGTGAACAGTCTTGGCCAATTTCGAAAATAATTCGATTGAAAAGGAGCGAGATCCCGGCCACATGCTTATATCTTAGTTGGGCAATCCCTATTTGTTTAACAGCTTATGTTGTCTATAGCTGACGTCTGTTTCGTCCTGTTTGTAGTTTTATTGTTATTATAAGTACGATATAACTTAAATTGTACAATTACACATATAAACAGCAGATCTCATATTTATAACATAAAAGACAAAATGGTCAAAATTTACTATGATGTCTTCCTTGTTATCTCGCATCTAAAATACAATACGTATTACAGAATACAAATGTGAAAAGTGTATTGCTCAAGCAATGCTGCTATAGTAACCGCCATTCCCGCATTATTTCATTGGTTGTATCTGTTGCCATTAATCATAGATATATACGTATGTGGCCCCGCCCCTGTGACAGCCGTAAGGAAAGGCCTATGTGACCTATCGTACGACACGGCCTTCGTTTTTGCCGAGCTAAATGCGGGTAGAACCATCTGGCAGAGACGAGTCGGAGTAAACTGGGTCAAGATAAAAGAAAACCCTAATATGTACGTATTTTTAACATCACAATACACAGAAGATTTGGGGTGATTGGGGTTATTATCATGATTGAGAAGTAATGGAAATGAAAATGCAGAAAACAATTCTTCCTTTACAGAAAACATCAACATGAATGTTCATCCTTGGTTTTAAAGACTTATAATTAAAGAATATTAGCTTTCTCAACCTCTGTCATCAATTTGAACGTACCTAATACATGTTTCTGGTAAAACTGTATCCTTTAATTCATCTTGGAGATCAAAGATGAAAATGTATTAATGAATATTAATTTTATTTCTACCCCCTTCCTCAATTTGAAGTTATAGCTGTAAACATTATTTTATCCTGAGGTTTCAAAGATGATAACACGTATTAATGCATATTTGATCCATTTTCCTCAGTCCTCAATTTGGCTTTGACCTTTATTTATGTTTGACATGTTTCTGCATATTGCTATTGACTCAGAGTTGGACACTGTATAACTGTTCATACAGGTGTATCCCTATAATATTGGCTTTAATGTTATATATATATATATATATATCATTTAAACACCTATTCCCACCTCATACCACGTGCACCTCAATCCAATTTTCATTATCCATATTGTATACAGTGTAATTGAACATGGTTTTGCCTGCAGCAGTGTCATAATGTCCAACTTGGCAGCCGTCTGCAATATACAGGATATAAATGTCTTATAATGTAATTTACAGTTCCTTAGTTTCGTTGAATTCTTATGAACTTTCATCATTCGTGTTTATGTATTACCATGTAGTGTAACATCTGAAAAATCTTAATCTTAGAATCACTATCGTACTACACGAACAAATTGAAAAGTATAAATGTTTTTACATCTTTGTAATGATAAACTACATTAACTGACATACTAACATACTGGCCAGGTTTCCATACACTTACACAATTTGTTTTTAATCCATTTAAGTTCAGGCAAAAAGATAAGTACGAAATACCCAGACGGACGTCCGTACACAGGAGAGGACACGGAATCCAATAGATACGACCTGACACAATTGTACAAGTACCCGGATGGTAAGAAAGGGGACACTTCTTACAGTATTGTTGGTTAATTTACAAAATGTAAAAGGAGATTCCACAGTTACACATGTCTGCTACGTTTTAGGCCGACACGATTTTGATGTGTTAAATGAGGGTTATATATTTACTTATACATTACTTTTCTCAGAACATTGAAATGAATGCCAATGTAAACCATTTAATAAATAAATAGATTAAAATATAGACATCATTAAATAAATATACATATTAAAATATAGATACCAGAACAAATTTGAAACGAAAACGAATGATTGCATTTAATAAAATTCATATGGTTCTGTAAATAAGTAAAAATATATGGAACTGTAACTAATATTATTTCAAGAGTAAAGACTTGATTAGTCGGATAATTCAATGGATGTTTCTTTACACTGAGGCTGTGTTTACTAATGTGACATATATATCTTACCTATCAGGAAGCGAAGAGTCTGAGATCGTGATGAGAAATGCCTTACGTAGTATGAAGGTACAACGTCAGTCAGAGAAAGCCGAGATTGCCAGACAGGTACAGCACACGACAAAATGTGACGTCTTATATGTGATTGGTAAACCAGAGTGTTGGTCGTCTTTGCCACCACTGTTAATTAAAGTCGAATAATGAAAATATGTACTATGTGCTACGTTTACTGGAAATGTGCATATTTTCAAGTAGATCTATATTTTGCTCGTTCTAAAGATAGAATGTGATTTGAATAAAGACATACAGTCAAAGTAACGTTATCGAGAATAATAGTATAATTTATAATTTTCGAGAACGTAATTACATCATTTTTCATAAAAGTTTGGGGGGAAATGCCAAAATTTTAGCCAAAAAATATGTATATAATTACCGTGTATATCTTTATTATACACTAATGTCATAAATTGTACTACAGGTAGACATCCAGATATGACATAGAACAGGGGCAAAACGCCATCAAAAATTATACATGTTTCCTGCCACCTTTCCTTATATTTCATTCTCATTTTAGGATATCGTATTGGACATTGTTTCGGACCGTGCGGAAATGGTTGGCTCGGACGTGTATTTTACTATAAAACTAACCAATATCAGTAGGGAGTATAACGAGCTGACCATTGGTCATTTGGTCATTAATGTGACCACTCACGTGTACACGGGTGGGGACGCCACACCGCTGAAGAAGGTTGTTTACAGCAGCCTTCATCTCAAATACCGACAGGGTAAGTACAAAATATGTTCTTATCAAATGTGTCTCAGATACAGGCAGAGTAAGTACAAAATGTGTTCTTATCAAGTGTGTCTCAGATACCGACAGGGTAAGTACAAGTACAATGCATGTTCTTATTCTTCTCGCATACTGTCTGGGTATAACTCCTCTGAAATGCACACATTGTAGGTATATTGTATGTTCCAATTGATCACAGAATCAGGATACAATGTAGGTGAGATATATGTTACATGTAGTGAAAACACTGTAGGTACATATGTACATTGTATGCTCATAACTCTTACAGATTGGAAAAGAAGCATCCCTGATATATCTCGCAGCATATTTCATTCGATACCAATATTGGAAGAACTGTATCCTAATGTATTAGACTAGGAGCTCAAACGACCAATGTTGGGCCCTCTGTAGAGTCGTTCAGTGGGTTTGTCTTCGTGAAAACAAAAACAAAAACAAAAACTAAAAACCAAGGCACTTAAATTGGTGTGCTGTAGTTATTACGATGATCTAATATCATTTTATTTTTCTGTTTTTTTCTGTAATATATTTTTTTATCGTTCTTTGCTTTCTTGTACTGCTGCGTCCATTGGCATGTCCTCCTTGATCATGTGTATGCTTATTTTCAGTATTGAGTTACCAGTTACGCGTTTCACCAGCAGACTACGACCTCAGTCTGAAACCACTTTTGATATTTGAGGTCGAGGCCACTGCCAATGTGAAAGAGACAGGTGGTATTGTAGTAGCCACCCTGGACTACAGCCTAACATCACCTACCGTCGTCATACAGGTCGGTATTTACATATTTACTGACAACTTCTTTATTTTGGCGTACTTAAATTTTAGCGAGTAATTAAATGATGGATCGGCGTACCATCATATATAGAAATTGCAATAAACGCTTTCATTATACAGTGTATTACAGAATACCTTCAGCGGGAGAAACCGCTAAAATAAGATCACCGCTAAAATATGTACGTTTTTAACATACATTCTTTTCACATTTTCTCGAGAATAACCCTGCTTCATGCATTCATCTGTGGTTGATGTTGTATGAAGTGTTTGGTGTGTAGGAATATTCCACAAGCGTCTATAGGTAGATAAAAGCCAGTGTAATACGTTGTAACATACACAAATTGTAATCGGATCTGACCCTTTGTAATGTCCTCTCACGTGACCACTTAGGTGATTGAAACATTTCAGACACAGAGTCACTGTAAGGTGAATGAGCCGACGGATGTCCATTTGATACTTCGGAATCCCTTCCATGACACGTGGTTGACGTTCTGTGTGGTATCTATAGAAGGAAATCTGATCGGAACACCTCCACCCATACCACAGCCGTATGTATCCATTTTGTTAATTTCGATTGGTGATCATGCCAAATGTATGGATTGTAAATGAAACAGTTTAAAGCCATTGTTTGTGGAGATTAATGTTGGGATTTCATTGATAACCAATTCCACAGGACCGACAAATAGGTAAATTATTGAATTTTAAAATATGCATAGGTAATAAAAAAAAAAATGTTTTAACTTCTTAATTTATGTTTTTATGCAAACATCTTCCAAATTGGCGATGTTTAATTATGTATGTTGCAAGACTGAAAAGAATATATGTCAATCTGTCATTAAAATGGTTATGCAGGTAAATGTCAAGCACGCAAATAGAAAAGATCGATTGGATTGTGTAACATTCCTAACACTTATCGTATACTCTTCATATTTTGTAGATGTAAATATCCTGGCAGTAAAGTTTTGCCGTACATTTTCTAAATGAAATCTGTTACACGTGTAATTTCCTAGCTCTGAATGACTATTATACTACTATTGCTTTTAGTATGTTCTTCGTAAATATTTTGTAGCGCATAGGTTTATTCTAATTCAACATGTAAATTACATACATCTTGCACGCTTATGGTTTTTATGAACTGACATGCATTTCACTTGAATTCTTTGTCCAAAGCACGGTGTTAAATTTCGCTTTTATCTTTCGTGTGGGCGAAATAAAATATCCTGCAAAAGTAATCTAGAGCACACATTCCTCACAAATGTAGTAATCTATGTAATTATGCTTTAGAAAGTATGATGGGGTGATCTTATTAAAACAGTTTTGGACGAAACAACCATACAGCATCACCCGTATTTATTACTTGATTGACCATTAGGCACTTTTCACTTTTTATACTGTTTTGTTTGTAGGAACGTAAAACCACGTGATCGGTGGCACATGACAGTTCCAGTGACGGCGAAAAAGTCCGGCAATGGCACCATATTTGTGTCATTCGGGTGTAAAGAAATACCAGGCATACACGGGGTGACGAAACTTCAGGCGTATGATTGACACTGTAACGCATTTACAGGTGTATGAATGACACTTTAACGCATTTACAGGTGTATGAATGACACTTTAACGCATTTACAGGTGTATGAATGACACTTTAACGCATTTACAGGTGTATGAATGACACTGTAATGATTAACAGGTGTATGACTGACACTGTAACGGATTTACAGGTGTATGACTGACATGCGATGTTAGGAATTTACAGATGTAAAACTGACACATGTGTAACGCAATGACAGGCATGTGTGACAATCGATGTGTAAGGAAATGATAAGGTTATCCTCGTTACTATTTATACTTGGCACGTTGTTTTACACATATAACCCCGTGTTACATTTGTCAAACACCATCACGATGTCACCAAACTGCAAGTGTATGAGTGCCATTCGAATTATATCTATTTTGGAAAGAAAAGGTATGTCGAGTCAGTGTGATTTGCTGGTGAAAATTTGAAGTCCTTCACATTTGCATTACCTAGACTGCCATGTTAAATTCATACATATTTAAAAGTTGCATCAGTTCAGAATAAACAGGTATATTTCATGTTCTTATAATCTAGCATCAATAAATACTTAATTCGATAAGTTATTGGACTAGTGTTTCTCTTCCTATATATTTGAATATTTGTATTTGCAATAGCTTAGTCGGTTAGCGCGCCATGTAGCCGCAGTCACGTAGCCTCATGTGAAAATCGGAGGTGCGTAGTTCGGCGCTCTTTATCCGTGTCGATTTGTGTTGATCGGGAAGCTGAGAAACGGACCGGTCTGTGTTGTTGTAGTTGTGCCATCGGGGAAGACACTTTACCCGTATTGCTCTGAATGGCATGCAGCGGGTCTCCTGTGTGTTTTGCAGTGAGGTAGTCACCAACTACTACAATGAACCCCGCCTCAAAATGACACCTGCTGTTTACTGGGCGATAAACACAGAAAACACGCTATTCTCAATCACTGATGTAGGTATATATACACATGTATTATTAAAGTGATATTCAAATCTGCTGTTCACCTGTCGGTCTTTTGTTTTATTCCTCGATGAGAGTAATGTACGTTTACACGTGTTCAACATCATGCTGAGTTGTGAGTTTTATACAGATGACAATAATGACAACTTATTGGCAGGGATAATTTAATTACATCAGTGAGTTGGCGTCCCGTGAACTACGTAACCCATTCTGTGTATGGCGGCACTCAAGCATTAAGTATTTGGGGTCATTCATATTGACCTGATCCTTAGCAACACTTGAAAATCCAGATTCTGTTTGCATTTACCCTAGCTAGAATTCTTAAGTTTACACCATGCACCTCATACACCGTCGTATTCGTACAAACGACATAGTGACTTAACGTAATCAAACTTAAAAAGATGAACTTTAAAAGATCCCGTACTAGCCCTATGATCCTTAAACACGTACTTAGCATTGGCACTTGTACTTTTTGTGTATACAGTAATATCAGAAAGCGAATCCCTATACATAGGACATACGTCATTATCACCAATATGATCAGAAACCAATGATACGTTCGATATCGAAGAATTTGACGGTCGATATTTAAATGCTTTTATTTATTAGGGGAGTAGTAATTCATCGACGCCCAGGTGTAAGCACCGGCGCCCGGTCAGTACGATTGGACCCGGTGTATATACACCCGGGCAACGATAATTCATATAGAAAATGAACACGATAACCGGGATTGAAAACACCTGGGATTTTGTTTCTATCCGATAATACACTCCTTCAAGGAAAATAACCCGACCATGGAACAATATGATAAATTGGCTATAATTTGCAAGGATAACGGATAGGTGAATCATTTCTCAACGTTTGGTCGCCCACATGTGGGTGGGTATGACCAAAGATGTTTAATCCACGAATTATGTAACATATATAAAATCCGCGATCAAAATGACTACAAATCTCACAGTTTATCGGTATTATATATTTTGACATTGCCACGTCTTTTTGGATTGATTGGTACTAGTTGAATATTATTTTTTAGACATTTCGTATTTTACACATGTGGCACCGAAGACGCTTTTGAGCTTTACATCCGGGCGCCAGATTTTGCTGAGGTGGTGGATTTTACCAAAATGGCCTTTGGTTGATGAATGTTTTATCGATGTTTTAAGCATCACTGTGATAATCTCTCTACTTGCGCTAAATTCAGGGCGTTTACAGTATAAAGGTGTCAATTAAACTACCGTGGATACACAGATGTTACCGTGTGCCTGTATGATCATAAAACAATCGGTTAGATTTACATAATGATCAATGATACATGTAGTCTAATCTAGATACGGGTCTACTGTTATTGATAGTTTGATTACTGTTACAACTTTTTGAAGGCTTCATATGCTTCAAAGTCTGCGTTTTTACGAGTAATTATCTTTTTTATTATTTGTTTAATGACATTCTAATCCTGATAGGGTTTTACTGTTTAAAGTGATATTTTTATAATACCTGTTTTAGCAGGCAAATTCTGTGTTGCATCATTTATCATGCAAAAGTTATTTGTTTTAAGAATTTATAATATTGAAAGCATTACATTAGAATGCATACGTCATGTCGATCTTCCATTTTTGCGATGTCATTCAAAGGACTGGAGTGCAATATGGTATTCGAGTTGATTTATAAGGTGTAGATTGATTATGGTAATGTTAATATTCGGGAACGAAAGTTTAATTATGATATGTGTAATGCAGTACAGGCACTATGTACGTATGTGTTTATCAAACCATGGAAAACGGTCATGTTAATTCAACTTTTTTGGTTGAGTCATAGAAACAAGACTGTCAACGTATGTCGAACAGATGATGTTGTTATTGATTAAATAAAGCTCGATTACAATATTTACTTTATTTACATTATCTACATAAACATATTGGTCATAAAAGGCATACTCTTTCACACACGCTATCTAATCTCCCATAAACCACTCTTAAACAAATATTAATATATATATACGTAGTATATGTATATCAAACCCTAATCTACACTAATACACACATATATATTACACAACTACACTATATCATTTTATTGTAGCCAAACAGTCTGATAGCTCATCCCTCTGTTCACAACAAAGTCTATCCTCCATGAAACAAGTACAACTGTCTACTCCACAACAGAATGTTCCGGCCTTTGATTGTAGCTGAACAGTATATCAGCTGCTGAATGTCTCCGGTAAAACACCTGGTCCACTACCTCACCGGGTCTCCATACCTCAGTATGAACGAGACACTCCCGGCCTCCATACTAGGTAGCAGTGTCTAACTGCGGGCTGTACCAACAGTATAACCCTCTCAGGATACACATATCCTCAACACAACATGAATGTCTATTCATGACGCACGACTCATGGTGTGTCCCAACATCCGTAGATGCCAACTTGAGTTTAATCTTCCTCGGCCCTTATAGGCTACCGTAGTTTTCGTTAGCAGACAAACTGAGTAGTCCGGAATGGTAATAAGCTACAAGATATAAATAACGACAATACTATTCTATTCCACCCTATTATATATTACATATATATTATACACTAGAAATGGAATATATATATATATATATACCCATAATTACATTATACCATGCTATACATATATATATAGTGTGCACCCGTCGCTCACTAAGAAACGCACTATCACATCCTTATATTATTGTATGAACGTAGAATGACTCTAATGATATAAATACAGGTCTAGAGCGCTCGAACCCGTTCGCACTCACTACTCACCGTACATTTTCAGCTATATAGCTGATTTCAGCTACTCTAGCTAAACATAGCTACTATCGATAGCTGAATTCAGCTACTTTAAAACAGTTTACCTGTTGACGTGTCAAATACACAAAGTCGCACGTGTGCCGCAAAATGATCGGGTTCGTCACCCTACCAGACACAGTATTTAAACAACTTTCACGGATATAAACGATGTTGTTTTTTTGGCCCCGGATATGACGCGACAGGTGGCGTTACTGGTCAAGTTGAAGTATGTGATTGGTCAATGTAGCGGTAAATGCAAAATGCAGATATGCAGTTAAAAACGAAACAAAGTTAGGATTGAATGCAAGCTGGATAAGTGGATGTATATTTTCAAATGACACATTGATAAAATTATATTACTGATTCAAATGCAGTTTTATTATCACCAAAAAATGGTTCAAAATGATATAATTGTATTAGCCGTGCTGATACCCATTAGTTCGTTGATTTATTTCACCAGTAATTTTACATTACAACTACCAGCATTAAAACTATCACTGGGAGACACGAATGTACTAGTTTTTTCATATTTTCTACTAATTCTGAAATTTTCACCAATTTTACCAAAAAAGATCTAATTTAACCCAACCCAGTCCATTTTTTCAGCATCGTATCTAATTATGAATTTTCATGGCTAATTTTCGACGGTCAAAGCTAGTTCTGTGAATCATATCCAATTTAACATGACCACCGTCTAATTCTATCGAGCTATCTAGAAATCATGAACTTTACACTATTTATTTCATGACTATCTAAAAGTTTCCCCGACAGTCTAGAAATGTCCGACAGGATCTATTTTTTTCTCCACTGACGCTAATTCTGCTCCTCGAATCTAGTATTGACGGAGCAATCCAGTTTTCGTGAAAATCGCCTAATATTAAACGTCATGACGAATATTGCGAGATTCGCCTCGGGCGGTTCTGTCACGCGGCAATACCAGCACTGCCAGCCGTAGACTACTTTACCTGGACAGCAGCCATCCGTGACCATCGAGTCCCGCGGCTAGCCTCGACTTGGGAGCGCTCAGCCGTGAAGCGGTCCTACCATAATCACCTATACGGTGTCGGTACCAACTCGAATTAAGTGTTCAAGCTATAAATATGCGATACATACACGATAAGATACATACATTATGTATATCACATGATGTATATCTATATTTCTGATATCACATACGATACATTCACTTTTTTTGCAGATTGTTCCAGTTAAATTTTCATTAAATGTGCTGCATGTACATCAATATCATAAGACACCTGAAAAAATAAAAGTATTACATTCACAATACGACTATTACATATTTATTGTCATTCAATTGAGGCAAATTTTGTATCAATAAACGATTAAGTTGCGTACTTACCGTACGTTTAAATCTGTTTTTACCCCAGAATCATATATATATACTGTTGTAAATTTTAAGCATAGGCAAACGTTAGCCAAGTTCCGTTGTGGTAATTTGAAATTGAAAATAGAGACAGGCCGGTATTCTCGTCCTCCCTTAGCATTACATGAGAGGAAATGTATTTTATGTCAGTCAGGATAAGTAGAAGACGAGCGCCATTTTTTAATTGACTGTGAGTTTTATTCAGATATTAGGCGAATTTTATTTAGTGAAGCAAGCAATTATTGTCCAAACTTTTTAGAATTAAACCCATATGAACAATTTCATTATCTTATGACAAGTGATGATCTTCAGCCTATTTTAGCTTCTTCACTCTATCTGATGTATCGCAGAAGATCCTGTTTTACCTATATTTAACAGAACTTTTTACTATATTGTGTCTCATAAGTCTGGATGTGAATATAATTTTAATGCAACTTGTAAAGTTTTATGACTTCTACTGTATTTTATATATCTGTAATATTGACACGTGACACGTTAATAAAATATTTTGTATTGTATTGTATTAATAAAAGAAAGAATATTGTATCGAAAACCTCTTGTCATCCACTTCACAAGGACACCTGGACAGTTGTTGATTACAAGGCCTGGGGCATTTCTAAATTGAACCTGCTGGTTGGCTTCCTACCTTAGGCGAGAGCACAGGTAAATCCCCGCCCCCTTTTTGGGATGAACTATAAGCTGGTTCTGTATTTAACAAGACAAGTATATTAGTCCTACAATATAAGACTTCGAAGGTACAAACGTTATCTTTTACGTTTATTGTCGGGTATCAACATTTTGTTATTTGCCGAACCTCTAAGTACATCTTCTTTGGAACAGATGCCTGCATCAGAGACCTATATATCCACTATATACGTCCCTGGTTAAATATAGAGGAATATTGTAATTAGCAATGGGTTACACTATCCGAGCTCTAATATATACAAGCTTACTAATAAGAAAATTTGAAACTGTATGTATCACATCGATGAGATTAGAGACTTGTGATATACAAGTCTCTGATGAGATATAGAAAAACAACTAAACTATAAATCCTATATAGTGTCTCCGATATTCTATAGATGTTTCTTACTGAATATTGAACTGTTTTTTATTATCCATACATTTATAATGACGCCGAGGGTATAATTTGTATGCATTTCATGTAACATGTTGAAACCGACTTCTCTGTGCATATTTTGTTGTGTATAGTGTGACCAGTATAGTCATTATGAATCAAACATGAAATAGAAGATTTGTAAAAAAAAAAAAAAAAAAGATGTGTTGAACTATCATGTCTTACGTTTGACATAAAGAAAACAACTGTGTTATATAATAAAATCTTTCAATTCAATTCAATTCATTTATTACTTTAAACCTTACGGTTTATCAGTAGTATTATCAGCAAAGCGTCGTCGTTCCAAGCCGATGTTTTTAATTCAATTTGTGAAACACCTGATAATAATAATATGTTTATAATATGTACTTATGGGCCGTATGGCCTAAAGTCAATAAAGAATTTGAAATTTGATAAAACGTTTCGTGTTATTAAAGATATTCTTTCCTTATATATGATCAGTGATAATCCTATATAGCTTTATGGATTCGTACGTGCTAACTTCGGAATAACATATATTGATATCAGAGAATTTGAAATTGTGTTTTACAGCACGTTCTAGATATCGCCTGAATTAGCTGTTTTTGTTTTCACTCTTATCAGTTTCTATGTTTGCAATATGACTACACTATTGTATACTCCACACACCACTCATTCATTCGATATTACCGCTCAGAAATGTCATAACATCTGTATCGTCATTACATTGTATATTGATGCTGTCTATCTTTCGTTAAATTGCATTTTAAAAATAGTGAAGATAAAGAATTGTATTCTGTCATTTTCAGCATGCTTATAAGTCGTAAGGATTGAATTGAATAAACATTTTAAACAAAAAAAGACCGGTCTATAATCCTTTAATTGATTCGATCGCTGTATAGAAAACCAAGGTACCGTTACAAAAACTAAATTGTACGGGTTAATGCCGGGGGCTAAGATCTCGCAGCGGTTGCTATGACTACTCTGTGTGTCAAGCGACCGCGATCTACTACCTGTTCACCCGTCGACACGGGTGACCAACTCAGACTTTTTATCTATGTGATGAGAAAAACGTCCGGATTACTGCTGGAATTTTACTTAACTAACATTTCGTTTCCGATATGGAGCTCCGGATTCGGAATCAGAACTTCCGGACTTGTGAGTACAAATATAACGTTACGGAAATTCGTTCCCCGACATTTCCGTCGGGATTGTGAGTTTTACGGACTATCGGCGTCCAGATTTAGCGGGTCAGCTGTATTGGTATATATAACAGAAATACAAACACAAAGTGGAGTACGGGTTAGATATATACATATTATGTACAATTTGGATCTCATGGGATTCGAAAATAACCTACACATATTTATACATATGATCCCCCCCCCCCCCCCCCCCCCCCCCCCCTACACAGAACAATAGAATATTTTCACTAAATACATATACACATACAAAAATGTACATGCACAATTATATTGATATTATCAAAAACACGTTCATCTTTATAATACCGTCAGATATGTCATATGTCTCCGATACCGTGAATCAAACGTTTGTATTCAAACTTGTGATGTACAGTGGACCCTCGATAATCCGAACACCTTCGTTCCCAGTCCAAACCGTCTGGATTACGAGTTTTCCGGACTGCCGAATTTCGTCTACCAGGTCAAAAAAATTGTCGTGTAAGAGTTATCTCCCTTGATTACATACAATCCGGGACGTTTCATAAACACGTCTAATTGTCAGACTTTTTAACAATAAATATACTTATGTTTCTGATATGATTTTTGATTTCTTTTGTAGAAAGTAAAAAATAAACTTTGTTTTTAAAAGAACATGTAAAGTGAAAGTTGTTTTATTTATAGCGGGCATATGTGTCCTACAAACACCACACATGTGTCACGTCCCGGAGGTTCACAAACAAGTAGAAATTACAAACGTTAAATACCTTAAATAAAAGACCCGGATTTTACAACTTACCATCAGTCCATGTTTTTTTATGATTTTTACGTACCAGAAACCCCAAGCTATGTATCTAAAAGTACGCTACACCAGCGAGAACTGCCGAAGAAGTCCGATAACTATTGAACCCGTATTAACTTAACAATGTGACGCTTAATTAAGTATCATACGACTATTGACTAATTTGTGTGTAATCAACCCAGTTCTTGTGATCACTGCTTAATACGTAAATGTGTATGTAATTAATAACGTGCATCTTTCAATGAGTCGTCGTTTCACGTAACGGTGTTACAAAGCCGATATCCGTGTTTACCCAATACAAGTGTTCATGATGTTAATTACCGATCATAAATTTATTACATGTATTTGAGATTGATTAATTATGGTATCACGTACTGTATGTTTGTGCGTAAATTCTTGCTAATTACGAAATAGCAATATGTGTTCCTATAAAAGTTGCCGTCTGTAAAATAACTATAATAGATATTGTACGTCAAGTTCATAAAAGCAAGACCAGGCTATACTATAAAATCCTTTAATACTGTAAAGTTTAAAAAGGTCGTAGAGAAAAAGTAATGTACCGTTATAAAAACAAAAGTTACACTTTGTAACACAGGTAAACACCCGGGGCTATGACCTGGCAGCGGTCACTATGACTACGCACAGTGTCAAGCAATAGTCTGTGTACAGCTGTCGACACGTGTGACTTGCTCCGACATTTTTTCTCCTCGTGGTGAAAAAATCGTCCGGATTATTGCGGGAAATTTACTAATGAAAAGTACGTTCCGTTCCCAAAATGGGCTTCCAGAATAGGAATCCGAATTTCCTGACTGGTGAGTACAAATAACGTTACGGAAATCCGTTCCCGTGCATTTCCGTCCGGACTGCGAGTTTTCCGGACTATCGGCGTCCGGATTATCGCGGGTCCACTGTACACTGAATGGTCAACAAATGATAAACGTTCTGCCTGATGAGAGTCGCCGAGCGATGTGTGCGACATCATAGGGATTCCATTAGTTCTGTTTCTAAATAATAAGACAATTTAGGCAAACTTGCTATAGAAATGCAAGATATTTAAATATGTTTTCTTACATATTCCTTGTTGGAATCATGTATAAAGTAAAAATGTAATTTACCTAAATATACAAGCAAATATAGGTGTTTTTTTTTTAAAAACATATTTTTATTGCTTCAAATGTAGGCATGAGGATTGGGCAGAAGTTATACAACTTATTAAAGCCCCCTCCTCCAAACATTTTTACAACAATGTGACACAAACAATGGACATTTACATTAATTTTACGATTGACAAATTAGAAAGGAAGACTAAAGAGAGAAAGTGAAAGGAATACAGATAATTATACAAAAATGAATTTATGTCTAAAAAAATTTTTGATTTACACACAATAACATAATATCTGCCTAGAACAAACTAACTACGTTTGCACGCTCCTTCATCTTATCATTGTCCTTTCATGCTCATTCCTTAATCGTTCCCCTTTTGATAATCAAGCTCCTGCTAAGTAATATAATATAGGTTTACAACAGGGACATAAACCCTCAGTAATTGCATGTATGACATATAGATATTAGACCTCTCATTTTATGAATACTTGGGTTAATACAGTAATACTGTGGGATGCATTTTGAACGAATAATTTTCATTTCAATATGTTAAAGTGTACCCTGAATGAAAAATTACATTTTAATATGTTATTGGTATTGATTAATAAACAAGAATGCAGAAAACCGCATCAAAATCGGCCGACCCATTTCCGAGTAATTGTGATTTTTCTCGAAAACACACCTGAAGCCCAAAGCCGAAACCAGGGACATATAACTTTCTTTTTAAACGGTGCCATATATAACATGTAGCATCTCACTAATTTTCTCTCATAACGAGCCATACACAACATGTAACATCTTACTAATTTTCTATTATAACGGGCCAAATACAGCGTGTATCATCTTACCTATTTTCTATTATAACAGGTCGTATATAACATTTATATTAAAATATTTTATTCATATTTTTTTTATTTTAACGGGTCGTTGTAACATGTATGACATTTGAATAACCGGCCGTTTATAATGACTTACATCATATAGCCTTTATTATGGGGGCATGACAGGCTTGCTACATACACATGTACCAGTATTGATTTCGGTTATAATACTTCTAGTAACACAAGTTTAAAATGCAATTCATTCAAGATGTGAAATAAATGCTGATCATTTGGGGTTTTTTTTATTAGCCAAAACAGAAATTATACCGTTATTTGTGATTTTTGGGTAATTGTCCGCAATTGATAAAACGTGTCCATGAAAGCTCAGTAACTCCCAGACAAGATTCATAGAGTAAATTTCAACATCATGGGTACATATATGAATGAGGTAATTTAGGTTAATTATTCTATAGACAAACGTTTGAGATATGATTTTTTATTCGTTTGTATAGAAAACGAAACTCACTGAATTCCAAAAATAATGTGTTTGATTTCAACAAAATGTATTCCCTATAGTATAAACGCAATCCTTAATAAAATTCAAGCTCAATTTATGTACAAACAACCTGTAAAACCATGTTTTCGGAACTCCTTTGAAGTGCACAGAAACCAAACGCGTGAACTCACGGCGTGTGCTGATTAGAACACCAGAAATCACGGACACCTGTGGTGCAGTGCCAGGTGTGATGAGCTTGTGGACCGTAATTTCACACCTGGTAATTGTTTAGCTGTATACTAACCAATTCAAACTTGAGAATTCGTAATTCTCCGAACATGTTTATACATCTTTTAAAAGTCCTTTTTTAAGTGAAGATATGACTTGCGACACGAATTGAAAGCAAAACCACCAGGGTCTCGATCACTTCATAATAATGACACAATTACAAAAATAAAAGCAAAAAAATACATAAAATTTGGAGGGAAAAAAAATCATACACGAAAATCATTACGAGTTTATAAATTTTAGTATTAATTATGATTAGTCACGATGAAATAAATTGTTTGTGTTTTATCATTAAAAACGGAGCTAAAATAATGGTTTTAATAAGTACCTATGCTTTATACCTGTACAGAAAGTATCAATTATATTATAATTGTTGCGAATCACTTTTATATAATTTCACTGACAACGATCGTATATAAATTATGTCTTTCTCAAGCATTTAATCGTCCTTGATCCCTGAGACCATGACATGTAAAATAAGGGATAAAATCTGTATATGTAGAAGTTTGTTGTAGACTTTAACACTGGTATTCATACGGGAGAGAGATTTAGTATATTGTAGATCATGATGATTATAATATATTACTTTCTAAATTAAGTGTCCTTCATGACTAAAGCGGGTTTTGCATAGAATATAACGCTTGAATTTACTGTACGTGTGTTCGTCTTTTCTCACAAACCAGAGTATCCAGAACTGTTGTATTGTTGGTATGTTTATTTGAATATTAATTTGCGAATGAAATGGCACATTATTTTAGTTTAATTTGTTGATGCTGTGTTGCTTTCTTTGGTAACGAGTAAGAAATGGTAAACACATAACTAATATACATTTATTGGTGATTGACCGATTATTACACCAGTCTGTGTAAACCAAGCGGTCATTTTCAGAGTCAATTTCACTATGTTATTATTTTTTTTTTAACTCAAACTTATATTGTTGGATTCCGACTTCTCGTCGGCAATATTCGCCAAATTCAACAACCTCAAATCTCATGTCCAGATCGTATTCGAACATATTTGTACTGATACTGTTCACACTGTCCTCTATGCTACTGGCCACCATACCAGTCACTCTGTTCAACCTGTGACGTCATAGACTGAAGAGTTCCAAATCAGCGTGACTGACCGATACGCTGATTAGCAGTCGATCGACAGGTGCAAATCGCGTACTTCGATGTGCGATATCTCGGCACTCGGCCAACCGATTTTGATGCGGTTTTCGACATTCTTCTTTGGTGGTTACAAAGAATAACACATTTGATTATCGTTTTTCGTTCAGGGTACACTTTAACATAAATAGATGAAGGAACTCGTCTCCAATACTTTCATTGCAAAAATCTCCTTTATATATATATTATACCACCTTCCTGTCATTATACGAATTTTTAAATTAGACGTATGAAATTTAGTTAAATGTAGTGTATTTATTTCCGATAATATTGTTAATTGTGGAAGAACGAATCGTCTGTATCATTTGAGTCGGTACCGACATCGTAAGTATAGGTGATTATGGTAGGACCGCTTCACGGCTGAGCGCTCCCAAGTCGAGGCTAGCCGCGGGACTCGATGGTCACGGATGGCTGCTGTCCAGGTAAAGTAGTCTACGGCTGGCAGTGCTGGTATTGCCGCGCGACAGAACCGCCCGAGGCGAATCTCGCAATATTCGTCATGACGTTTAATATTAGGCGATTTTCACGAAAACTGGATTGCTCCGTCAATACTAGATTCGAGGAGCAGAATTAGCGTCAGTGGAGAACAAAATAGATCCTGTCGGACATTTCTAGACTGTCGGGGAAACTTTTAGATAGTCATGAAATAAATAGTGTAAAGTTCATGATTTCTAGATAGCTCGATAGAATTAGACGGTGGTCATGTTAAATTGGATATGATTCACAGAACTAGCTTTGACCGTCGAAAATTAGCCATGAAAATTCATAATTAGATACGTTGCTGAAAAAATGGACTGGGTTGGGTTAAATTAGATCTTTTATGGTAAAATTGGTGAAAATTTCAGAATTAGTAGAAAATATGAAAAAACTAGTACATTCGTGTCTCCCAGTGTATGCCGTTTATCGTTTTTAAAGATTTTTTTTTTTATTTTTTTTTTTATTTATATTCGTGGAAGTTGTTTAAATACAGTGTGAAAGGATATTAAACAACATAAACCAAACCAAAAATTAAGTATGAATAGCCCTACTTCACATTTGTCCATATTCTTATCATTACAATAATGCCTCTGCAAATTGTGCATAACATGCCAAATCATGTTGTAATAATTACAGCGAAATACATATTTATTGTATATTTAAATCAAAACACACCCAATGGATAATAAAACAGATATTACAATTTTTCCTATCTGAATGAAGAGGTAGTATCCTTAGTCTTTACATATCTACAAAGTCTTTGAACCCCTCAGCGCGTTAGCGTAATATACCGTGTCACATGTTTTTACAACATACATACACGCTTCTAAAAGTCACCAGGTTGTTTATTTATTATAAACACTGTACGGCATTTGTAAATATACAGCATATAGAATGCGCGTGTAGGGTTCGTGTCATGTGTAGTGACCCGTGTCTATATATATTGTATGTTATGTACGTGTACAGTGTCCTGTCGCAGTCTTGTCGAAGTGTCCAGTCTTAGGTGCGACGGGTGTCCATGTAAGAGTGATGCTTGGGTATGGTTGTATATTTGTCCTTATTGGGAATGAGTTTTGATTGGTTGTCGGTGTGAGTGTATGTTCATACATGCTACCTGTAACGTGCAAGCCTGGGACTGACCTTTGCGGAAGTGTAATTTCCTAGGGTCAACTTACAGCGTGTATGCTTATGCATCACGAGGGTATCCAGCTGTGCTGGGGTAAATGATAATTGATATATTAAATATATTTGTAAGGACAAAGTACATTGTGAATTATATCTTGATTCAATTGGTGTAAATGTAAGGTTAATAAGCTTCGGTGTCGTGCTGTAATTTGTTTATGTACCGCGATATACTTGTTCTAGTGTTAGTCGTCGTTACAAATAAGCGTATGTAATTCTGTATGAATAGTTTGTCATTGTCTTTTAATATTTGTATTAATGATATTGGCTATCGTTGGAATGGAAGTAATAAATGTACCTGTGTAAAATGTATCAAGACTTTGTCGTGAATAACCCCGGAGAAGCACGTGACATACATCTGCCTGTACAACCTGCTTCCCTGCCAGTGGTATGGTCCGGTCACATGACATAGTTAAACGGAATCAACATACTGCGTGAGTACACGTGTACAGTGTGAACCGATTCGGATGTAAGTCAACTCGGGATACTCAGGTAAGAAAATGATTCGGTGAAAAAAATGCGATACTAAAACTATTGTAGATGGTTTCAAAGTAAATTTGTTGGCGAAAATGGCCTTACCTCGCTTTTAAATTCAATTTTCTGAAAGGAAACGTTCCGATATGTGTACAATAAAATACATTTATTTCAGTTTAATGAGGATACAGTGTGTACATGTATGTAATCTAATTGTTGAATGCGATCTATGTTGCCGTATATAGCTACATTTCATAACTCTGTCAGACCAAAACGGGCTGAGTATGTGAGACACTGAATACCTAAGTAGACAATCATATTCTATTTTTCTTCAGATTTTTTTTTATCTTTTTAATGCACATCATTCACTGATCCAAATAATTGGATACAAAATTAGAATCATATTGTCCAAATTGCACGTATTCGGTATTTAGTGGCGTTAAGCAACATACAACATCACAAGAACAATGATAATCTAATACATACATCAGAATTTCGAGATATATAACAAAGCGAATTCGCTCGTTTTTTCACTCTATTGTATTTGACGAACTATAATGTATTTTCTCCTCATCCATTAAGAAGGTTGGTAAATGCTCCTGAGATATTTTTTCTTAATGATGTCACATTTGAAACTGACATCGAAGCAATAGACATGTCCATTAAGGGAAATTTATTTTAAAACTTTACATCAATGATTTTTAAAAGCTGGTTCTATCACACGATATTGCTTTTTCTTGTTATCCCGTATTGACAAATGCAATATTGGTCATAATTTGGCACGGAAGAGTATATTCACAATCCTGATCGGACATTTGATCCCATCATTGTTCCGATCTGAAATTGAGTCCCTGCCTACTTTGTGGAATTCGATCACACTACCTACTACGCCGCCTTGGCACTTATCGTTACTTCTGTAATTCATTCAAAAAGTTTCATATTGATTAAGAGAAATTCATTATTACTATGACTAGACAATTGCATTTCAAGTAGTTATTAAATCATAACATCGAACACCAAAAAAGCCAATTTCAGATTAATGATTTGATTTTAGTCTTGGGAGTTTTTTGTTTGGTTTCATCAAAACCTACCCTTGTAAAAGATATACAGACAATTCGAAAATGGTAATGTGACATCACTGTAAGAGACCTTGTTAATTATTCCCGTTGATATACAATTCAGCAGGATAATACAAATTATGTAATTCTAATTGCATTTTATCCATGGTAAGATTATCATACACTATACTTTATAAGCCGCGACTTAATTTAAACGAAATGACAAAGATAGTATATTCCACTGAATCATCAACATTGTTAAAATAATGATGTATTTGTTTATTTTATATTGATGTTGTAATAATTGATGTGTTATGTTTTTGTAGGTTTCGCTACTAAACACAAATAACCTGACTCGCATTTGACACATAAACGTTACAAAAAATGGAAGTTGCAAATCCAAGATACACAGCAGGTAAGTTAAGGCAGTATAATGGTGCTTTACATATATGATCTTTAAAAATGGTCTTCATCTCATATGAAATTTATGAAACGAGTCTTTCTTTTTAGATTTGTGATAAAAGTTTCATAAAATGTGAAATGAAAACATTTGTGTATAACTAAATCAAGTGGAGGCAGCCATTTTAATTTCAGCACGTAACGTCGTCTATTTTATGACGTCACAATCTCTGAATAGTGCAGTCTATCAAAAATGCTCCAGTGACATATGTAAAATATTTATGGGAATAATAACTAAAATATAAATATTTCCCTTTTATCACCAACCCAGTTCTTCAGACACTATCTTAATTTGACGTTGATTTAATGCCTATTATCGTCGATTAGGCAGAAGACGCTTACTCCTCCGGAACACCTTCATGTAGGAAGTGCGATTTCACTTTCAACTTGATCTTCTGAATTTTGAAATTTGAAATGCTTTTTTGCTGACAGGTGAGATTGAGGAGAAAGAGATTGACAGAATCCCGGACATGAAAGGCAATGTTAAAGAAGTGATGAATATCGAAGGTATGGTAGTACCTCTAGGTATGATCAGAAGTGGACATATTCCAGATATGAGGGAAAACGTGAAGAAAATCCGCCACATGAAGTGTCGAGATGACGACATTTTTCTATGTGCTTACATGAGATCAGGTGACTATCATAGAAATGACATATAATTGTATACATAGGGAATATATTCTCGTTCCATTCTGCATTAGGACAACATCATGACCGACATAGGTGTGTGTATGTATATATATATATATATAATATTCACTAGTGATTTAAAGACGTATAAGAACAATACTCAATATTCGCCAAAACAATACAAACTATTTCATAATTTAAACAAATACATTGTTTTAGATATATATTGATAAATGTAGCAGAGGTATGTTATAAATAGTTCGCTGGGGAAAATAATGAAATGTATGACTTGTGAACTAAACATGCATTACTATCACGACAAAAGTGAGTTGAGCAGTTCGAACTCAGATGACAGGTAACCATTCAGATTCGTTGGAGCAGTATATTAAAGAAGAGATAGTGTTCCTTTGTGTCCTCATACATTGACTTTGAGTTTATGAAAACTAATATCAGCTTTTTCAGAATGTAGGTTATGAGAGAATAGCATGCTTTTAGATTATGTATCACACTGTCAAGTTGTTAACATGATCAACGAACTCGTGCAGAGCCGAATGAAAAGTGAAAAAAAGTATGTCTTCATTATTAAACATCTATGAATTCACCATGTCAACATGCAATTTTCCCTTGTAATGTCAGCACTTCGACCGACCAAATTATCCATAACATTTTGCTATTTCTTACGATATACGACCAACTAGGTTATACTACTGTGACGTATCTATAATGACTATTCCTAAGCCCACGTTGTACACTACATTAACAACATTGAATTAAAGGTTAAAATAAAACCTTCGGTTCTTTTTCTTTCTTTCTTTCTTTCTTTCTTTCTTTCTTTCTTTAGAGAAGGACTATTTAACTACTGATGACAAGTACCACTATTTTCAAGTCACTATTTCATTATTTGTTGATTCTTGTATTTTGATGTGTTTTTGTTCAATGGTTACCATGTTAGAATTGATGTTTTAGGTACGCATTGGGTGTGGGAAATCACCAACATGCTGACAACAGGAAAACTGGAATATCTAACGCGCCCGAAGGAGGCTGCTATGTTGGAATTTAATTACCCTGAGGAGTTTGACGAAATCCCTTCACGAAGGACCCTCAATACACACTTACCGATCCGACTACTGCCAACAGAAGTCAAAGACAAAAAGCTGAAAGTAATTTTTGTTCAGAGAAACCCAAAGGATGTCATCGTTTCGTCGTATCACTTCTTAAAGAAAGCCAAAATGACGCCCTTCGAAGGAACATTTGAAGAATACTTCACCATTTTTACAACATTAGGTAATTATATACACGCATTCTCTTGTTAACTTGTATAAAATCTATATAATCGTGAATATGCTTTTTGACACTATTAATTTGAACGTATTTTATTTTCATTTTGAACAGCATCGATAAATTGGCGTACCTATAGGGAACAACCAACCAATTGAAAAAATATATTTTTTGAAACAGCCCCTGTGTATAGAAAGTTGAGCCAAGGATAAAATGTCTGGCAGCCACTGATTGGCCAGTATGTTATGAAGTGAGAAAATAGATATGTAGCCTGATAGGTAACTATCAATAAGAAATGTTGATATAAAGTTCGCAAGTCCGATTGGTTTTTTTCCCAAAAGTTCACGTAATAATAGTAAACAGGTAAACATTTAAGATTTTTGAGAATTTTTACTGCGAAATTCACCTATTTTCAAAATGGCTACCCTGGAGAAAATTTGAGCTGAAGGACCCAACTTTTTTGTTTGATTACGTGTTATATCAGACCCTAAACTTTTGTTATAAACCATAATCGTCATATTCAATTCAAGAATTTGAATGAAATAATCCAAAACGTTAACACTAAAGTCTATGGGAAAACAATTGGTCTCTATATCTAACAAAAAGCTGCAATTCGTCAGTACGAAAAATGCAAAAATGACCGTCAAAGTATGAAGTTATAAACAATTATATAGATCATATTGATGCCAATTTTTCTTAATGAAGTCAAAATGTTAAATGGATTATATATAGCGAATTTCGTGTGTTCAGCTGTGGTTGTGGCATTACCAATAACAGCTAATTCGGGTGGTAGCTTGACGTGATGAAATACCAGAAATGTAAATGTATCGATACATCTTGTCTAATCCTAATCGCACAGAAGAAAAATAAATAAATAAAACAATCGTCTGGTGGTCAATCAGACATATGACATATCCTGCATATGACAAAACCAAAACAAGACAAAACAAAAAAACAAAAACA
This sequence comes from Pecten maximus, assembly GCF_902652985.1. Taxonomy (NCBI): domain Eukaryota; kingdom Metazoa; phylum Mollusca; class Bivalvia; order Pectinida; family Pectinidae; genus Pecten; species Pecten maximus. The sequence goes on along the minus strand of NC_047025.1, from coordinate 24,150,488 downwards.
AAACAAAAAAACACCAGAGTACGTGTGTTGTAAAATTCATGAAAATCTGTAAGTGACTGGTCATGAGTATACTTTTCAATCATTCTCCACATGTATCAATCAGATTGCGTTATATTATGGATATTCATACTGTTGCCTTTCCAGTGTCTTGATGTTCAATATCAACGTTACCCATCCTGTTTATATTCTTTCATTCGTATATATAATTAGCTCACCGGTTACGAGTAACCGAGAGCTAATGCTGTCACCCCGGGGTCCGCGTCGGCGTCGGCGTCGGCGTCCCACCCCAAAACTTTAAAGTTTTTGGAGTAAGTTTTTGGAAAGCTTGTAAGTCCAAAAGTATACACCTCATGCCCTTTTAAGTTGGTTTATACATTCATTAGAGGTCTATGAGTGATGTTATGGCAAAATTATGCAGAAAAAAAATGTGATTTTTTCGCATTTTACCATTTTGTGGACTTAAATTTATTGGCACCAAAACCCACTTTAAAGTTTTTGGAGTAAGTTTTTGGAAAGCTTGTAAGTCCAAAAGTGTACACCTCATGCTCTTCTTATTTGGTTTATACATTCATTAGAGGTCTAGGAATGATGTTATGGCAAAATCATGCAGAAAAAGATTGTGATTTTTCGCATTTTACCATTTTGTGGACTTAACTTTTTTGGCACCAAAACCCACTTTAAAGTTTTTGGGGTCAGTTTTTGGAAAGTTTGTAAGTTCAAAAGTATACACCTCATGCCCTTCTAAATTGGTTTATACATTCATTAGAGGTCTTGGAGTGATGTTATGGCAAAATCATGCAGAAAAAAATTGTGGTTTTTTGGCATTTTACCATTTTGTGGAGTTAACTTTTTTTGCACCAAAACTCACTTTAAAATTTTGGGGGTAAGTCCAAAAGTATACACCTATCACCCTTCTAATTTGGTTTATACATTCATTAGAGATCCAGGAGTGATGCTGTGGCAAATCATGCAGAAAAATATTGGCATTTTGGCATTTTACTATTAAGTGAACTTACTTTTTTTGACACAAAAACTCACTTTAAAGATTTTGGGGGTTAGTTTTGAAAAGCTTGTAAGTCCACACCTTTCTTATTTGGTTTATACATCCATTAGAGGTCTAGGAGCGATATTATGTGACATACAATTTCAAAATGACATGCTTATACATGCATAAAAAATGAATGCATAGTGTGATTGCTGCCGCCGGTGAGCTTTCGGAATCATTGATTGCACTTGTGATTTATCCATTAATCAATCAGAAACTGCGCTAATCTATGAAGTTTTGCGATACATAAACAGTGTCAGTCGCCCAAAAAATAAATGTCGCACCAAAAGAACGTGATATTTGTAGTATCTAACTTAAGGATATTATTTCTCAAAGTAGAAATGAATTGCCGTAAAAATACAGATGCATGTATATTTGTATATTTGTATGTTTGGTATGATTTCTATGAGTTTATTCTTTGAGATTGCATTAGTAATTTCAATTGACATGTTGGAATAATAATGCACAGGATAATCCTGTTATTGTCTTTTCCCGCAGGTATATTGGTGAACTGGTTCGACTATACCCTTGAGGCAGAAGAAGCCGTTAAAGGCAGGGAATTAGATATCCATGTAATCTATTACGAGGAACTAAAAAAGGTACTAAAACTGCGCGAAATTATTGGTGTTAAGGTACTGAGACCGAATTTAAATCGTTTACATTTTTGATGAGAAACTAAATACTGGTATTTTGATAATGTATCTTATCAACTTGATATTTTATTCAAAACTCATGAAATAAAGACGAATTTCTTTCGTGCTTTAAGTAATGTGACCCGATGAACATTAGAAAAACAAGTTCCGGTCTAGTTATTCTCATAAAATAGAGACAAAGTTTATTTAACAAAATTTGTCTGATCATCATTAAACTCTCAACATCACCATGTTAAAATTCTATTGTCATTATTTTGGTATAACAATGCAACGGAAACATGCATATTAATTAAATTCAAATGTCACAATTTACGATATTAAGCGACATAAATGCTATTGTTTTAAAATAAAATCAAACTTTCCCCCCGTCCTTGCAGTTGAACTAATACAACACCCAGTATTTAACAACTACAGTCGGTTTTTTTTTCTAGGACCCTATCCCTGCTATAAAAAGTCTCTCGGAATTCCTCGGCACTGCCTGTGATGACACATTCATCGCGAAGATAGCGGAGTTGTGCAGTTTTAAAGGCATGGAAAAAGCTAGTGAAAACGTAAAAGAAATGGAAAAGTTCATGTTTGAGAGCGACTTGATGAAAGCACATTACCGGAAAGGTAATTATATGTATGTTACTGAAAGAGAAATAACACCTTATAACTACCCATATGTATACTGCATAAATTACTGATAAGGTGCTATTCATCCTTATGTCTTTGCCAGAATCCTTTGAACCTAAGTACGTTGTGTACAAGTGTATTATGTTTTATGTGTTTATAATCAAACATATTTATGACCTTCATCAACACATAATTCCATTTATGTATGTTCTACATAAAAATTCGAACAAGAGAGGTAATTATGAAAAAGAAAACAAAAACCATGAATATACGTTCATCAGATAGTAGAAAGTAAAAACATGATAATAAAAAATCATGAAAATGTCTACTTATGGCGAGTATGATTAAATCCATCATAAACCCATTTGAAAAGGTCTACATAAAATGATTATAATAAAATCACCAGTATGAAGAAAAAACTCTTTAAAAGGAAATTACTAAAAACAAAAGGAACTTATTAACCAGATAAAAAGAGTAGTATGTTGGATTGATTTCAAACTACCGTAAGCAGGTATATTGTTGTAAAAACTGGTAAAAATGGCTCTGATGAAATTTTTTAAAGGATGTTGAAGATTGTGATCTACCAATCAGCATTTATCTACAAAGCCTAAATTGATTACCGTAAATCAACTACGACTGGCAGCCCCTTCCTTCCTTCTTGATTGAGCCATTTCCATGCAGTTATTGAGCTTATTCCTTAACGGGATCATGGAGCATTTCGTTTATATCAAATACACCCGAAAAGCTTTTCCAGACGCTCATGCATGTTATTGTGTTCAATGTATCATGTATGATATCTCTTTTCTGTTAAGGTGAGATCGGTGACTGGAAAAACATGATGACCGTGGCACAAAGTGAACATTTTGACGAAGTTTTCGCAGACAGGATGAAGAACAGCTCTTTTAAATTTGACTTTTCAGAATAATTATGATCAAAAGTATAGTCATCTGGACTCATTACAAATGTATACGACAAACAGAAGAGCTAACCGATGTCATTTGTGGAATCCTAACGACAAACATTTCTATCATTCAAGGAAGGTGATTTAATTGTTGGATTGATGCAAATAATATGCAATTACGAACTGTCCACTTTTCCTCCCTGAAATTTGACTTTAGGCAAACTGCACCGAGTGACCAAAACGACAACAAAAACGGGAACATTTTGTTTCTTACTACTTTTTCTATTTTACATTTGAAGATACAATATCATAACACGTGTCATGTTCATTTATGCCACAGTGAGGCTTATGAATATTTACTTTATACATATATAATTACGTGTTTACACCACTCCACTCTATAGACACATTAAAAGTTCGAGTTGGCGTGTTGACGATGGTTGTGGGCTTTGATATGTATTTGTGAGTGTACGGCTACATTTGCAGCGTGTTTTGGCATATTGTTATCGCATGTTATAGGACTTAATTATTTTAACTGCTTCATTTTTGACTTAGTGCGTTTCACATTGTGCGTGACTTTAATTTAAACAGATAATATCATGTCAAGTGTTTTATCAATCCAGAAACATATACATGTACATACATGCATAATAATAATCCATATATGCGTTTTGCTTAGAATACATTAAATGAACAATCAAAACTATTTACATATATTACTTTGTGTTCTTCATTGCATGTTTTGTTGCGTGTAGGTATTGCGATGATTGACCAATTATGAAGTTTTACTATTCCAGGAAGGTCACGCCATATATTGAACTACAAATAACTGAGTTCGTTGCACAGGTGCAAATATTGTAAATGTTTCCACAATCCACAATATTTTGTAAATTGTTCATCACTCACGTATATCTACTATGCTATTCCGATGCAAAGCGACAGAACTTATTTTAAAGGTCTCCACGTAAATCTATATTTGTTTATATTTTGTCGTTGCTTCCTCAAATCATCAGCAATATCTGTATTTTGTATATGTTTTACGTTGTATTACTCCAATGACCCATCTCCCAGGAGGCAACAAAAATATCAGTGGGCTGTTAGCAATGCACCTGACTGCACCAGCGATCTCATTTAATTGTCAAATTAAAAAAAAAACTCAAACTTTTCATCGTCATAGGAAATATATTATAATAACCATCATGTACAATATGGTTCATAATGAAAACTTCAGTCCATCCGTTCCGTCCAGTGCGTTCACTAACCAGCTCACCAGCCCCACGTGAATGTTATATCACTACATGAGTGTAAACTATTGTGTTAACCATTAAAGAGAACTATTCCCCGTCCTTGTAGTCAACCGCTGTAAACCTTATGTATTGCACAAGTACGCATATTATCGCTATTTCATTCAACAGAGCGACAGAATTAATGTTACAGAGTAAATCGAATTTGAATTTTTTATGTCATAAACATGTTACTTGATTTAGATAGCAGCATATTAATATTTGCTAATTGCGGGAAATAGTATTGATGAGAAAATAATGTTTCAAAAGCTAATCCTCATCAAAGTCTGTATATTTTATATAGATTTGTATAATGAGCTTTGGTCTAGAAACGTAAACTTGGTAACTTTACTTGTTTTACATTTATAACTGACAACATGGCACAGTTTACCTGAAATAATTAATTCAATTAATGCATATAACTTAGCCAGTACGATCCTAAGCGTCGCTCTATATGAGTCCGATTACACGTGATGCTTAACGCACGTATACACGGTTCAAACTTATCGCTCATCCGGCGTGATACCACTGTTTGCTTACATAACCTAGTTTAGTCCGTATACTAGGTGTACAAGAGGTTCGAGGTAGCAGGAAGATCAGTCAGGACGTTCAGGTGAAAAGGTAAAGGAATTCAGGCTGAAACAACACTCCATATGTATTACTTTGTTTAATAAGTTACAGCAATATTTACATGCTGTAAAGAACATTGGTTACAATGTCTCAACGTCAGTTTACAGATCTTAGTAGTAATTTAGATGATACATGTACAAGTGTTGGTTAATATTTACTGCATTGTGAAAGAGAATAAAAAGCAAAACATTACAACAACTGGTTGTATTGTTGATTTTCCTATTGAACCGAATACTGAGCGATTTAAGCAGTTACACTGTACAGAAATGTAGAGATGTTAAATGTCACGATAGCAAAACGAGTTCAGTATATGGAACATAGATAACAGTGTGTGATAACAGATTTACTAAATCGATATAATGGCAGATTATTTGGATACTCTGATTTTAAACATTTAATAGCGCTTACAAATAATTATGAACACATTGACTCCCATTGCACTCAGGTCAAATTATAGGACATGTAAGGGGCATTTGCCCTACATTTCGGGAATGATATCTTCCCTGCCACTGCACACAGTTAAATACTCTCTCTTCGCTAAGTCACTTTGCTAAGTAAAGGGTCGTTATGGGGTCAACTCAAGATCAATGATATTCTCGCAACATGTAATAGATATACTGTAACACAATTTTCTATTCAATCAAAATTTCATAACTATTATAATGCATTCGATTTGATTACAATGTCAATATTACCAGGGAATTTTCAGTTTTTTATTCTGTTTGTAAATCTTCGATTCAAAGGAAACAAAGAGAAAAATAACGCCCAGAAATTCTAACAAGAGTATGCGTAGTTTGATAGCTCAATTATCTATATGTTTGAAACAATAGCTTTGAATGTTAGAGGTGAATCAGACATCTTTTCTCTTATTTCTCTCGATACATTCTAGCCAAGATTACTAACTTATTCAGGTTTAAGACCATTTTATGTTTTCCTCCAGACACATAAATGATATCAATCCTCAATTTTCAGTAATGTGTTTTATTTTCTAACAATAAAAAGTAACATTTACAATTAACTTACTAATCAATATGTACTCTTCAATTTATTTTACTTTTTACAGCTAACCAAAGATGGCAGACTCTCAACCTAAACCAAGATACACTCCTGGTAAGTGACATTTAATATGAATATTTCCACTTGATCACAGCAAGTGCTAATCGCAATATCATTACAAAATCTTTTCAATCATTGACAAAATAACCAAACTTAACTATTCGTAATCGATCAGATATATGTTTTACCAACAGGTGTAGTGAAGGAGGAAGATATAGTGCGAATCCCGGACATGAAAGGGAATGTAAAGGAGGTGATGGAAGTCGAAGGTATGGTGGTCCCTTGTGATGTCATCAGGAGTGGACACGTCCCCGATATGAGGGAGAACGTGAAGAAAATCCGAGATATGAAATGTCGGGATGACGACATCTTCCTATGTGCTTACATGAGATCAGGTGAGTACCATCAAACTTATTTTGAAAATCTTTATGGAGAGGTACTCTTCGGGAAACCTTCCGATTTTTATTTTTCCCTTTTCAATAGTGTCACGAATTAGAAATAAACTCCTGGAAAGTTCCATCATATATTTACACATATAAACTATGTAATTTTTAAAAGGAAAATTTCTTATCTCTTATGAAAAGCACATTTGCATTACAAATGAAGCTCAGCAGTTCCGCTTTTCTCGATCTTAATTTTACAGAGAAAAAAAATCACACGGCCTGCGACATATTTAAATTGTGCCGATGTGTCTCGATTACATGAATGACAGTGTAAGGGTTTTGCCATCAGCTTCGCTTTAACAATGCTGCAATATTCACGGTCGACTGGATCATTATATTGGTTAGGCAAGAAGTTCTTAAAATCCCTTGCAACATGATGAAGATACTGTAATTATCATCATGAAAAGTCAGAGTCAGTTGATCTTGTTGTACAATGAGGAGGTCGAAGGTAGTAAGCGTGTGTATGTGTGTGGTGGGGGAGTGGGAACACACCACTGTCACCATTGTGTAAACATTTCATTTGAATATTGTTTCTGATGCAACAACAAGTGACGTTAAAAAGCCGTGAGAGATTATTCCTCAGATCATTACTTACTCACAGACATACATATCCCTTACATGAATACACGTGTCGGCCTAGCGTTCAAAATGAATCAGGATTCTTAAATAAAGCACACATGTCTCCAGTGTCTCATCTAGAACCATCTGGGAGCACGTGCCTCTACTCGCGTCGAGGGGGCGTGAAGGACAGAATAGCATAGCGATCATGTGCTTGCAATATTGACCTCATGGTGCCCATTTAAATACCTATTGTGATTGTTCATGGCATTTTCTTAGTTGCAGTGGGTGTTGCTCTGTGCCTGATTGTTGAACATAATTTGAATTTTTTTTTCTTTTATAATCTGAACTCGTACAAGGTCACGGGCATCTCTTATTATAGTACTTCAGATCCTGTTCGATTTGTTTTGCTTTGTTTTAATTTGCATTTTGTTAATTGACCACTGCTTTCACGGATGAACATGTAATTGCTATATTTACAACACTATTCCGTTATTCGAAACATGTGTTAACATATGTTGACTTAATCCTCATCAATAAACATTACAGGTACACATTGGGTATGGGAAATCACCAATATGCTGACAACAGGAAAGCTCGATTATCTAACACGCCCGAAGGAGTCTGCTATGATGGAATTCCATTACCCTGAGGAGTTTGACGAAATGCCATCACGAAGAATCCTAAATACTCACTTTCCGCTCCGACTGCTGCCAACAGAAGTCAAAGAGAAAAAACTAAAAGTCATTTTTGTCCAAAGAAACCCTAAGGATGTTACTGTCTCATCTTACCATTTTTTACAGAAAGGCAAACTAATGCCATTTAAAGGAACATTCGAAGAATTTTTTATGTTGTTTACAACATTAGGTAATTAAAACTGTTTGTATAATGTATATATAATACCCTTCGATAAGATTACGAGTCCGGGATAATATCATAATATGAATATTTAATTGTTGTCAATCAAATAATATATTATGTCATGAATGGGACTGATACTTTCACGAAACACAGACACAATGATGGCTCTTACTGGAAACTGTAATTCAGTGTCATGGATATAAAAAAATGTCCCTGACCATAGTCATCGATAGATAGTTTATATACTAATAAGCAAATATAGATGAAGTCCCTTTTGGGGAAAACGTCTTCTGGATTCATTTTTACAGCGGCTAGCAGGGATACTTCCGTTTGTTTCACTTCTATCGAGTATAATTAGATGCTCACATTTTGATTCTATAGAACATTTCTTTCAAGCACTATTTCCTGTGATGGAAGCAACTTTGAATATAACATTAGTATAACATTTATGATCCAAGTAATATATTTGACAAAAAATACTTCCTCCTTGTTTCTTTAGTGTTTATGAAAGATTATGGCACGAAAGGGAATTAACTCTTCCTTTTGCGTTATTTTTGGTATATTTCACATTTGTTTTGATTTAAAAAAAAATATGCTTTAGTTGACATTTTTTTAACATTTGCCATGTATATATATGTATTTGTACGCTTTTACTTATTTCTATACTCGATGTCATGACCAGTTTCGAGTCAAACACAAGAAAATAGAAGGTTTACAATTTAATTAAAGTACCAGGATAAGAATCAACTATCTCTCTCGGATTGAAGATCTGTCGATTCGAGGAAATGTTTACTCTTTCAAACCGTACTTCACCACATACATATATGGATTTGAATCCTTCGTGGTATATTTACAGGGTTAATGGTAAGCTGGTTTGACTACACCCTTGAAGCGGAGAAAGCTATTAAAGATAAGGAACTGGATATCCATTTAATCTACTACGAGGAACTGAAGAAGGTACTGAAACAGCTTTAAATGAATGAACAGGGATGCTGATACAAATACATCGATTTTCCATATTTAATGTGATTTAGATGTTTTCTTTTTCAGAATCTGATTTGATTATTTCGACAAGGAATATACTCTTTTCGTGAAAATGTGTTCATTATACATGTTTTATTTCAGAACCCAGTCGCAACCATAAAACGTCTCTCAGAATTCCTCGGTACTGATTGTGACGATGCATACATTACGAAAGTAGCGGAAATGTGCAGTTTCAAAGGAATGAAGAAAGCAAATGAAGAAGTTAAAGACATTGAGAAGTTCCTGTTTGAGAAGGACATTATGAAGGGTCATTATCGAAAAGGTAATCATCATTTTAGTAGGTATCTTTAAGATGCTACATATAATCAGACACAAAATTATTATTATCAATTGAAAATGAGAGAATAGAGTGTAGTAATTGTATATTGAGAGTGACATAACCACCATCTTAAACAAATGAGCTTGTGGTTGTATTTATTTCGTACGCCGCCTCTATATTTTGTATATGAGTTTTGGTCTTATAATCGTCATTATTACGACGGTGCTATTTTGATTCCCCTTTGTTGGTGTAAATTAGATATAATATACCTTAGGAACCATTTAATTAATTTTGCGAGAAGCAGTGCAATGTATCATCTGTAGAATTACATAAGTAATGGTATACATATATATATATATCTGGGGTCTGTGGTTCCTTCCTTAAACTGTGGGGTTTGTGTTTCTTAGGAATCTGAGATCACGGGAAATCTGTTTTGTGGTGCTTTGTTCTTAAGATACCACCGTAATAACATTGGGTCGCCTGCGATTGGCCCGTATGACGTGAAGTAGTTATCAGCTACTACGAGGATAGCCTGTGTCACTATGACCCTGACTATTAACGCTGCAATAATCCCAATAAACAAAACAAACGAACAAATTATCACTTTTTAACAAGAGGGCGTAGAGAAGATAAGTACACAGAGCACAACGAGTTTGAAAACTACCTTCTAGTGTCCTTAAATACAAATATCATAAAAACAAATGCTGCTTCTTTTAAGGTGAGATCGGAGACTGGAAGAACATGATGACCGTGGCACAGAGTGAACAATTTGACGAAATATTCGCTGACAAGATGAAAGACTGTTCATTCAAGTTTGACTTTTTAAAGTAAATCAAAGAACTGCAATCGAATCCATTCACGGCATTTAAAGAACTGACAGTTTACTACCAAGAACCATTTAAACAACGTTATACCCCTACCTGCATATCAGAACCTACCCAACATTTGGAGTTAACCTGAACCGCAAAATGTGATAACTAACATTTCTTTCTTCGGAATAATTTGTTATGGACTGTCGATGATGACTACTGATGTTGAAATATCGATAGAAAATATTTCTAGATTGCATTATAGACGTATCAAGTAGCGGAGTTAGAAATTGTGATGAAGACATCAGAACAATGATTACGAAATGAACAAAATAAGGGAACATTTTCCTCCTCTATAATCTATAATTTCTCTAAATGCAGTAAATTCCCTATTGTATTAATTGATGGTCATATAATGTAGCCTAATGTTTTTGCTATTACTCAGGCCAAATATTTGCCAAACACTAATTTCATACCGTGTTTTGCGTTATAAATTAGAATGAAGAGAAATGGAAGTTATTGAATCTTCCTTCAAAATATATTCAATCTGAAAATACTCATGAATTATCAGTTTATTTATAATGATATTCACAAAATTACATTTACAAGAATAATCAAATCACTAGAAAGAAGTTCCCGAACAAATTGATGCAATGTTTATTGACAATAACTTCAACTGGAATATATATCATTTCATTTGTATATGTATGACATAAAACTTGCAAAAATATTGAAGTTTGACTGTTTTGTTTCCTTATTATTCGTTGCATGTAAACTAGTAGAGAGCTGATTACGTATACAGTAAAGAAAAACGTGTGACTATGGAAAAGGGAATTGATAAGATATCAGGAGACCGTGAGGAGAACGTGTCCGTTTAGTTGATATATTTTATAAAATGATGCATGGGAGAAACTGAATTCAGAATATTACATGTGTATTTGGCATAAGATGGTAGATATCTACATATATACATTATTCTAATAACTTTGAGTTGTAGCTTAGTAACCTACTGGGGTTATTTAATATCAAATACAGTGATATACTCACATGCCGATAAACCACTCCTATGGTGCTATCTAACAGAAGTTACTAGGTTATTATCTATCATATACATATATTGTACCATGGCTCATCATGGGCCTTGCTGTTCACATGTACGTTATAAAGGTCTTTGTAAATTTCGACAAAATAGACAAGGAATGAACATTTCAGGGGAACCCAATTAGTTGATGTGTATCACATAATATGATAGGAAGTATCTATAGAGCATAAAAGACTAGTTTTGTGCAAATGTGTGGACATTTGCTCTCTTTTTAAATTCGATACCATTTCTCTGTATGGATGACCTTTAATGTTGCATTTTATCAAATCATATTCAACAATACACGATGTCTAAAATGTGTGCTCTCAATTTCCTTCTGTTACATAGAACGATAAATGCAAACCATTTCGATCTCATTTCCTTAATTTGAGATTTACAATATTGTTTTATATCCATATATAGATATTATTTTTTTACTTTTCGAATGAACGATAACACACCATATATTTATCATTTATTGATTTTAAGTCTACAGTTTTAGATGTTATAACTACAATGCTTAATATTTTAAATCGGTATGTATTTAGTAGTCTAATATGGCGCATGGACACAATGTACATACAATTAACTAGAGTTACCTTCAATTGAACTGATCCTCGCTGTATATTATTCGCAATAAGAAAATGTCTAATGCCCTAGCGGCTTTTGCATTGTATGCCTTATGTACTGTCGTGTCACGATGAATCCCGCACCGATCCGCTGAACAAGTAATGTACCAAACCGCAATGTGCACACACACACACATAACCCCCGTAACTAAGTTAAGCTACGACGATTTTCGATCGCATCATTCAACTTTCCGTTGCCAGTTGCGTGCTTGATACAAATTAGCGTGGCCCTAAGGAAATGACATACCAAAGAGACTACTCCAAAGGTTCGTGTATTGATAGGAATTACATGCAAGTGAGTTATATTAACCACAAGAAACAAAACAACAAGAGAGGCCTATTTTGCGGAAAAAACAACATTAAAACGATATCGCCGGTCCCCTGTATGGATGATGCTACATCCAGAAATGTTATTATAAACCTTGTCACACTATTTCATAATAAGAAGTCTTTGTTTATATAAGAAACAATAACCTGTGGAAAATAGAAGAGGAATATTTCTAGTCTTTGTTGTTCATTTTGCTAAATCCGTTAATTACCGAGCCCTGGTAGCATCAGGATAATGATATTTCTAAAATATTGCAGAAAATGAAACCATTGTAAAAATGTTGTACAAAAGTTAGTTTTCAGTAACGAATGATACAGTATAACAAGGGAGACAAAGGTAATTAACTCTAGTAGCTACTGTAAGACATAGCCGCGATGACTGTTATCAATGACAATTTTTATATCTACGAAATGAATAGTGAATCGGGTAACGTAACAAAACATCCTTACGTTTGTGTTTCGTGAAAGTATCAGTAATCAGTTGAAGTTTCTGTGGGGGAAAAACAAACAAAAAACAAAATAACAAAACGCAGCAGTCGGATCGGAAAATGAGTAAAAACATGCTTATTCATAAATTAGTGATCATTTAACAAATTAACTTAAAACAACGCATTCAAACAAAACTTTAGGTTGTGTTCTACAGTTGAAAAGTAGGGACCGTCCTTCCCTGGCCTGGAACCTGTGATAACTGTTTTTAGAAATAATTATTTGTATACGATTTTCATTGTGACGCCACCTCACACTCAATCTTCGCGATTGGTGGCACGTGCTTCCAGAGGATTTCAGATGAGGCGCTGGAGACATGTTTATTTTACTTAAGAAATTCACTTAGAACGCTACGTCGACACGCATGTCCGTGAGAGAAAAATGTTTTTGACTAAGTAATGATCTGGAGAAGGGAGGACAGAAATTTACACCACTGTACACCAATAACAACTTTTCATAGGGATGAAATTCTGTAGATTATATATGCAATTTTATGAGAGAATTATTCATGTATTGCATTCAGAAGGATAAACACACGACCTGAATAAACCAGGGAAATGGGGTAGTTCATTTTGTAACTTAAAAGTCAAAAATAGACAGTAGAATATTACCCAACAAAAAATCAGCTACCGAGAATGCACCCTGTTGCCCAACCGTCCCTGTTTTACACCTTGCACGCAACAATCTAGAGTTTAATGTGGGATGGTACTATCGCTAGATTACGTAACCTCTGTATCAGTATACTACCTTTACATCAGAATCGAGGCGAGACCACGATCAGCCAGGACGTTCAAGTGGAAAGGTAAGAGAATTAAGACTGAAACAACATACGTAATACATTTATAATGTGGTAGATTGTAAGTACATACTCTAATTGACCATAAAAATCAATATATTCATAAAAAAAAATTCATCTCCATAGATATTTCATCTCCATTGACTTAATTTATATACATATTTTTTATAATTCTTCACTTTCAATTGTTTTAGTTTAATTCTACTATTGTTCTGTTTGTATTGGGGAAGACTTATATAGGCCAAGCCTGCTGTCTAACCCATTTGTATAAATGTTATACAATAAAATATGTTGAAATGAAATGAAGTACATACTGTAAAATGAATTGGTTACGATCTAGTGAACGGCAGCAGCATTAGCTCGTTTGCAGGTTTAAGTAGTACATTTAGTTCGAGCTATCGATATACATATATCGGTTGATATAAACTGTATCGTGATACAGGTAGTAATTTCATTAATTCATAGAATCAATTGTATTGTTAATACTATTATTAAACCGAACATTAGATAACTACGTTTTGTATTAGTGTACAGAGACCATACATTTTACGACGGCAAATGGGGTCAGTATTTGGAACATTTCAACATGTGTTAAGTAGATAGCTTACTCACTAGATCAAGGTACAGATTACTTGTACATTATGTATATTCTCCTTTTTATCTTGCATAGCAGTTGTCTGTTATTATGAACACATTATTCCCCGGTCAAATTTTAGGACATAGGAGGGGCATTTGTCATCTATTGATAGACGTAAACTCAATGCCAGTGTTATTCAACAAACATTTTGATATATCTCTAGAATCGGAATGATGTAGTTATGATAATGGGTACAATTTTATTGCTCTGTCAATATTACCTGTAAACTTGACATTTTTATCACTGTAATTTGTTTTTATTCGGAGGAAAGAAAATAAAATTTCCAAACATTTAAGACAAACCATTTGTCGTTTAACAATGTGAACACTTACTTCCAATGTAAGAGGTCAATAAGCCCTGTTTGCTATACGCTCTAGCTAGGATTATAAACTTGTTCAGAATTAATACAATTTTAGGTTTTTTCTCCAGACACATGAGCACTATCGATTCTCAATTTTCAGCAAGGTGTTTTAGTTTCTAACAATAAAAAGTAAGTTACAATTAACTTATTTCAAATGTTTTTTCACAGCTTACCAAAGATGGCAGACATTAAACCAAAACCACGGTACACTCCAGGTAATTAACATCTAATATGAAAATTTCTACTTGATTACAGCAACTTTTAGTTACCAAATGTTACTTTAAATGAAGTCGATAAATATTCATTGAACCAAATTAGATAATAACATAATGTAAACTACGGGAGAATATTTTGAAACGCAAATATATTCTAAGAGTAAAGAACCATTACATCAGGCGAATATATTTAAAGGTACTTACCTACGTCCTTGTTACCATAGGAGCTATGCTCACAAAGGTATGTACAGTGAATACGAAACACTCATAAAATGATATCTACTGAGAATAAAAATTTCCAATTGAACGCAACACCTACGTTTGACTGATGTTTGAAAGATATCCGTATGAGTGACGATGCTTATAAGATCTAGTCAGGAGGCATCTTTGGCTATATCACCAGGAAAACGACAAGAGTAGTAACTTAAAAAATATAGGGGAGATTACTCCAATTGATGCGATTAAAAACAAAAACAAATTAAATAATAAAGTGTTGCTTTAATTTTCGTGGCTTGGTCATGGTATAACTCTTCCATGCTGTAACATTTTTCTGAATCTATCTCTGCAAGAATTATACTTTTATATTCATATTTTTCAAAGAATGTTCAAATTCAAATACATAATTGCATTTTGGTGAAATAAGATAGCCCAAAAATGGAATTTTATTTACAGGTAAAGTTTCACAATCAAAATAGGATTTTCCCTGTAACCACTAAATGATTAAAGAGGATTTAGACATTTGTTCATCCTCACTCTGAAATAATCGCTATTTGACAATCAGTTAATCATTTTCTGGTCTTGTCGTATCCCTTTAAAGTGATCATAACCCCAGGAGTATCAGGGGTGGTACACCAACTGCTTGTACGTTCATACATGATTCTAGATAATCGTTAATGGAATATCTAAATATAAATGCACACGAATCAAATGTAGCTACAGATACACAAGTAATTGAGTAGGAGTTCAAAGGTTAAGTTTTGTTTTACAAACATGTATATAACTAACGCATATATTTGATGTTGTATAGTGGTTATTTTTTAGATGTAGCATGAAGGACAACAAATTCAAATCGAATACTTTTTTTCAGAAAATCCTTAACAAAATCGTAGTTCATATTAATTAGGAAGTGTTGATATCGGGGGAAAGGGTGGTAAGGTAATAATGTGGTAACACACACGCCTTTTGACCTGGGTTAACTTGGGTTTCTCCTGTGAACAGGTTTCCGCCCACAATAAGACCTCTCGCGGTCTGCCATCAGGGCGGACAAACAAGAATAATTACTATAAGTTGGTAAAACTTGTTTCACAATTGCTATAAAATATCTAATATCGATACTATTGACGCTTCCATTGCATTATTAGTACTGAGTACTTATATGTTAAAAAAGGACACATCCGCACATCCTCATCAATATTTGCATACTTCTTATTGCTTATTTCTAGTTTTTATGATCGCCTTATATAATCATGCAGTTCCTTTCAACCACAGAGTGAGCGAACACAGTATTTTAAAACGATGTCCCAATATTAAAACTGATTTTATCAAACATTGACCATATACATGTATTTCAAAATGATCAAACTTTTTCAAACTTTGACAAAAATAACCATATTTTAGTCCGAATTATTATATTCTGTATTGATCAGAGTTGTGTTTAACCAACAGGTGTAGTTAAGGAGGAAGATATAATTCGAATCAAGGATAATAAAGGAAATGTGAAGGAGATGATGGAAGTTGAAGGCATGGTGGTCCCCTGTGGTATGATCAGGAGTGGACATATCCCGGATATTAGAGAGAACGTGAAGAAAATACGAGATATGAAATGTCGAGATGACGACATGTTTCTATGTTCTTTCATGAGATCAGGTCAGTATCTTAAAGTTACTTTGCAAATTTATATTAATGGGTACCCTTTAAGTGTTTCAATAAATACAAAATGTATTGTGTTTTATCAGTGCGTATCACTAGTCCTAGCTCGTGTGTTCCACCATCAGGTCCGTATCAGTTGTACTGAGTAGGCAATTCAATTAATTAATTATGAGTTATGATAACAACCAAATCTGTTTTCTTTTTAACAATTTAACAAATGTTAAATCCATATATGATTTCATTAGCAGGTTACAAGGTAACAGTACAAAAGTATTCCTACTAGACAATCCGCGACCTTTGATACATTATGATCGCTTCGTACTACAATGGTGTATGTATAATAATGTTAGGGTTCTGCTTAACGCTTCGTTTGGCATTATGAACATGATGAAGATGATAAACATGATATAAGTTATTTAAGGAATATATCTTGTTTATTCTACACTGCTGTGTAAATTGGGTTTTTTTCAGATATTTTAAATATATAATAAGAATGCGTCTGCACACAGAAAACAATCATTATATTTGAATTTTAAACTGTGGTTTAAAACATTAAATCGGAGTATGTTTTCGGCGTTATACGAATAGACGTAACAGCCGGACAATCAATGGAATTGCTAAACATATGTTTCCAATTTGGCGGGAAAGGCTGTCGACTACAGGAATAAACAAAATATAGTTCCACAGTAACATCGTTATTTATTCGATTCCTGTAGGATATTTCAAACATTCTATTTTAATTTTATTGTGGTAGCGGTCTGGGGGTTGTTGGTGGTGTTACAATTTCATTCTAACAATTTGTGTGTGAAGTGGTGTGAAGTGGTGTGGTTGGGGCACACCAGGGTGAAAAAGATATTTCAAAAGTTTTCCTTATACAACAACAAGTGATAGTTTATCATTACCAACCTAAACATATAAAACATATAAATATTCCCCTCACAAACAAGTGTGTCAACGCAGCATTCAAAGTCCAGACTCTTCATTGAACCATGCATATCTCAAGCGCATCATCTGGAATCATCTTGGAGCACATGCCACATATCGTGACGAAGGGCAAACCGGCTTTGTGATTATGTGTTTGCAGATTCTTCGCGAGCAATCGTCACTCCACAGTTCCCTTTTATGTACAGATTAGGATGTCTGTGGCATTTTCTGTATGTTTCAGTAGATGTGAGGGTTGCTCTCATGCAAATATGCCGGACGCATTGCCCTATCATGGCGTCGCAATTTTGTTATCACAGGTTTCAATCTATACATGGGAGAATGGGACTGTCTCTTCTATCATGCTTCTATCTATCTGACAGTTGAACAGAAGTTAAATAAGAAATAATATTTCATAATTTCACCTTTTCATGCTAGGTCATGGGAAACTTTTACATTTGTCCTTGAAATCTTGCCTGCCTTGTTTTAAATTTCATATTATTAGTTATTCACTGCTTTCACGGATGAAGATATACTGACTGTCTCTAAAAATGCTTTTCCGTTATTCAGATCTGTAGACTAAATCCTTCACGATTAATGATATTACAGGTACCCATTGGGTCTGGGAGATCACCAATATGTTGACAACTGGGAAGCTCGAATACCTAACGCGGCCGAAGGAATCTGCCATGATGGAAATCCATTACCCTGAGGAGTTTGACGAAATGCCATCACGAAGGATCTTAAATACACACTTTCCGCTGCGATTGCTGCCAACAGACGTGAAAGAAAAAAAACTTAAAGTCATCTTACTCCAAAGAAACCCTAAGGATGTTACTGTCTCATCTTACCATTTCTTACAGAAAAGTAAACAGATGCTATTCAAAGGATCATTTGAAGACTTTTTTATGATGTTTATAAAATCAGGTAATATAATATATCACTGTTTATTTACATAATGTGTACATAATACCATGGACAAATATTACAAGTCCGTGATAAGATTTGAATGTTAAATTGTTGTCAAATATCAAATTATATCAAGAATAGGACAGATGCTTTCAAAAAACACAAATACAATGGGGCTCTGACGGGAATTGATTTAATATTCATTTGTTGCCTCTCGTGGATGGAAAAAATGTCCTTTGCCATAGTTATCGCTAGATTGTAAAAGATATCACTATATTCAAATATTAATTATGTGAAGTAAACAAATTTCAATTGGCTCATTTTTGCAATATTTTCGAGAAAAAAGTAATAATAATAAAATAGAAAAATGAAACTTTGAAAACAAAATTAGGCAAACCTGTATGGTCCGTGTCATATGTACAACTCGGGGGAGAAAATATTTCTTTTATATTGATTTTGGTATTTTTGACATTTTTAAATTTGAAAAAAAAAATGTTTCAATCGACACGTTTAACTATTTTCATAAAATTATTTTTATGTGCAAAACTTGATCATTTCCAGTTTAGAAACAGTCAAAACGAAGAAGGTGTAAAATATTTAAAGTATCAGTAAAAAAAATCAGCAGATTTATATCGCACAAAACGAAACTCAATGTATCGTTTACGCTTTCTAATGGTATATCACAAAATACAATAATTTTATGTGATAATTACAGGGGTAATGGTAAGCTGGTTTGACTACACCCTTGAGGCAGAAAAAGCTGTTAAAGATAAAGAACTAGATATCCATTTAGTCTACTACGAGGAACTGAAAAAGGTAGTAAATCTGTACTAAAGTACAGGTCTTTGCATCTTAATATATTCATATACATTGAGAACACATTTACTGTGGGAGAAATATATACAGCACAAGTGTTTAATTTTTGTTTGTTACACAGGTTAGCTGTTGACTAAAACTTTAAAATAGGAAAGGAATAAATATAACTTTAGAAAAAACAATTGTTAATGTAAAACAGCTTAATTTCAAAATATGATTCTTGATTAACATTTATAATCCTAATACAGCAGTCTAAGCTGCAAACTGTTTTACATGTTATATTTTTATTCAGATGGGAGCACATGCGCATGTTGTTCTTAGACAAATATTGCATTCTTACGTATTTTCAATTTTGGTTGCCATGGTAACGTTTCAAATACAAAAATTAAAGTTTTGCAATAAAATCTGGATAGGTCCTCTTTACATTTTTCAAAATATGCGTAGACTGCTGACTAAACCATTATACAACGTACCTGTAATTACAAAACCAAAATTCTTACAATGAAGGCTTGGCAGATAAAACGGTAATGAAAAAAAAACAAGAAAATATTACTTTTATTTGTGTTTATCCCCCCTTCTCAAGAGTCTGATATTTATAGATTTTTTTCTTGTCTCCGAATCTCTCTTGTCAAGTGTAAATAAGTCATCAATAGAACCAGGTTATAGATCTGATCACTCTACCCCTCTATTAACTATAACTTTTAACAAATTTAAGAAAGGGAAAGGTATTTGGAAATTTAACAACTCTTTATTATATGAATCAGACTATCTTGATCTGGTAAAAAAATGTATTGACAGTATTAAATTACAATATTGTCTACCTGTTTATAACCCTGATTCTCTAAATCTTATTCCTGATTGTGATATTCAATTTCTCATAAATGATCAACTTTTTTTAGAAACTTTATTAATGGAAATAAGGGGTAAATCTATTTCATATTCTTCTTACAGGAAAAAGCAGTTAAATCTCAGAGAGGAAAATATTAAGAAATTCATAGCAATTACTGAGGCTGAAACAAATCCTGATCATACACAATTAGATGAGAAAAGAAAAGAATTAGAGTCTATTCGTTTGAAAAAGGTTAGAGGTAGTATCATTAGATCTAGGGCAAAATGGATAGAGGAGGGAGAAAAACCTACTTCTTACTTTTTTAATCTTGAAAACAGAAATTATACTTCCAAAATTATTCCAAAAAATACAGACAGAACATGATCATTTTATAACGAAACAAGAAGACATTTTGTCAGAGGTACAGTCATTTTATGAAAATTTATATATATATAGGGAAGTGGAAAATATAGATTTAGAAGCACATCTCCAAAATTGTAACATGCCAAGGTTAAGTAATCATGATTTAATTCTGACAGTCTAGAGGGTATTATAACATTTGAAAGAAGCTGGGAAAACACTAAAAGAGATGAAAAATAATAAAAGTCCAGGGTCTGATGGTTTCACATCTGAGTATTTAGGTAATTTTGTTGTTCGATCATTAAATTATGGGTTCTCAGTCAGTCAATGTTCAGTAACTCAAAGACATGGTATAATTACTTGTAATCCCAAGGGAGATAAACCTCGACATTTTTTAAAAAAATTGGAGACCCATCACACTGTTAAATATAACTTATAAAATAGCTTCTGGGGTAATCGCACATCGTATAAGAGCAGTTTTGGGTAAAATTATTAATGAGGATCAGACAGGGTTTTTATCAGGTAGATATATAGGGGAAAATATTCGTACAGTCTATGATGTAATGCAGTATGCAGAGGAACACAACATACCTGGAATGTTATTGATGGTAGATTTCGAAAAAGCTTTCGATTCGGTTTCATGGGCGTTCATAGATAAGGTTCTAGGCTATTTTAACTTTGGGAAAGATATAAGGAAATGGATACATACTCTTCATAATAATGCAAGTGCATCTATCAATCAAGGTGGAAACATATCAAAACATATTAAGATTCAACGTGGATGTCGACAAGGCGATCCAATCGCACCATACATTTTTATTCTCTGTGCCGAAGTTTTAGCTGCAAAAATTAAAAATAATAATCTCATAAAGGGAATTAATATTGAAAATTCTCCTATTCTAAATGTACAGTATGCAGATGATACAGGTCTGATATTGGATGGATCTAAAGAGTCGCTGAGAGAATCTATTTTTGAAATAACTACTTATGCTAAGATATCTGGTCTAAGAATTAATTCTAATAAATCTCAGGTGATATGGATAGGAAGTAGGAAGTATAGTGAAGAAACATTTTTGCCTGAGGTAAATCTGTTGTGGGGACAACACAATTTCACTTTCTTAGGGATAGAATTTTCTGTTGATCTGGATAAAATTCCTAAAATGAATTTTGACAAAAAAATTGTAAAACTTAAATATGTTATTAACTTATGGAAAAGAAGGAATTTGACACCATTAGGTAAGATTAATATTATTAAATCTCTGTTGATTTCACAACTTAACTATTTGTTCATTACTTTGCCAAACCCTTCAGAAAAGATGATTGCCCAGTTAAATTCTCTGATTCTGGATTTTTTATGGAATAGTAAATGTCATAAAATAAAAAAAGATGTTGTTATTCAAGACTATATTGATGGGGGTTCAAAGATGATTGATGTTCATTCTTTTATTGACTCTCTAAAGTTAGGTTAGGTAAGAAGATTATTTCACTCATCTGGTAAGTGGAAATTAATTTTAAATACATATGTTGATTTTAGAAAACTATGTAACTGTGGAAAGGAATATATTGATTTGTGTAGATCCAATTGTAAAACCTTTTTTGGAGGGATGTGTTTAAATCATTAAATAGGCTTAATAATTCAGATTCTATTAGGCTTCCAAAACCAGACTCAATTTTAAAATCACCCATTTGGTATAATAATGATATCAAGGTAAACAACAAGAATGTTTTTTATCAAAACTGGTTTGATGTGGGCATATTAACAATAAATGATTTAATTAAAGATTTAGATGATTTAGCTTTTCTTTCTTTTGAAGAGTTCAGACATAATTTTCGAACTATAGACACAAATTTTCTCCAATACCATGGACTAGTTTCAGCTATCAAGCGCTTTTTGAAAACATTTGATTACCTGATTCAAAGACCTCAACAGCCTTCTATACCTTTCTATTTGACATATTTTTTAAGAGTGAAAAGGGTTCAAAAGATTTTTACAAATGCCTTATTGCGCCAATATCCATACCTACTGGAACAAGAAAATGGAACCAAGAATTCATTATTGATCAAAATAAATGGGCCAAAATATTCAAACTTCCTTTTATAGTTACCAAAAGTTCTAAATTACAGTGGTTCCAAGTGAGAATTATACACCATATTTTGGTAACAAACACTTTCCTTTTTAAAATAAACTGAAGTCCTAGTATTTTATGTAACTTATGTTGTATGGAGCGTGAAACAATAGTGCATTGCTTATGGGAATGCCAAGAGGTTCAGTCACTATTACAGAGATTTGAAGCACTACTTGATATACTTTTAATTCCGTTTGCTTACAATAAAGAATCCTTCCTGTTTGGTATAGTATCACAGTACTGCAGTAATGTTGATAACGAAATTTTAATTCTTATCAAGCATTATATTTATAAAACTAGATGTCTCAGCAACTCTTTAAATCTTAATGCGCTTATTAATGTCATCAAAGATCATTTTTTTATTCAACAATACATTAATTACAGTAAAAGTGAGAAAATTAAAAGGCAATTTGAACTCAATTGGAAGAAATGGAAACCTGTTCTAGATTTATAGTCATCTGAAAAAGATAGTTCCTCTTTACATATATAGCTTTAGGTCCCCAAAGACTGACATCGCCTGTTCTAGCTCCTTTCCATTACTTTTTATTTTTACCATTTAAAGAAATTTTCTCCCATGCTTCAGTCGTGTTTATTTTTGTCTGTCTGTGTGTGTGTGTGTGTGCGTTCTATGTGTGATGGTGTGTCCGAGTATGCGTCTGTCTGTGCGTGTGTCCGTTTTGTGTTGTGTGATGGTGCGTCTATGTGTGTGTCTGTCGGTGTCTATGTGTGTGTGTGTGTGTGTGTGTGTGTGTGTGTGTGTGTGTGTATGTCTGTGTAATGGTGCGTCTGTCTGTGTCTATCTGTCTGTCTTGTCTGTGTGATGGTATGTCTGTCTGCTTCTTTCTCACTCTGTATAAATTTAGGTTAGGTTATGTATGTGTGTTAATTAATATGTAAATGATGTAAGTAGATGTGAGGCTTGTGGTTCAAGCTTAAAACAATCGTGATGAAGATGATGTTTTTTGTGTGATGATAAGGATGATGATGTTTTATTGTGATGAAAAAAATGAAAATAATTTAAGTATGGATGATGATATCATGATAGATGATGATGATGATTAAGTGTGATTCTTTTGATGATGATGATGATGATGATGATGATGATGATGATGAATGAATGGTGATGAGGGTGATGATGATGATGATGATGATGATGGTGGTGATGATGAACCGATGAGGAGGAGGAGTAGGATGATGATGAAGATGATGATGCTGATATGATGATGATGATGATGATGTTTGATTATGTATGATGATGATGATGATGATGTTATTGAATCATGAGTATAGTTACTGTGGGTGTAAGAGTGAGAATGTATGTGCATATATGTTTCAAATGTTTTGTATTTATGAAAAAAAATCTTGAAAAATAAAAAAATTCAAAAAAAAAGAGTCTGATATATCATTAATTTGATAAATTAGGACTAATTCACTCTCATCGGCTTAAAATGTATAAACATATGAAATAAGCAACTTTGTTCATAAAATCATACGTTTTGGTTACCATGGTAACGTCAATAATGCAAAAAACATCAGTTTTGATACTTAATTTGAAAAGGTTATATTCTCAAGTTTCTAAATATATATGGGTTGTTAACCTAAAATGCTGAAGGGTGAAAAATCATGATGAACCAAAATGTCGGATTTTTTCTGTGCCATTAGAAAATCGTGTGCACTTTAACAGTGCATGACATCAGATTGAGATTTGTTGGTCTAAATTGACATCAAAAAGGGACATTATCTGATATAATCTTTTTGCAAGGAAAATGTCACTCTTTGAAAATGTTTGTGAATATAAAATTAGTTTACCATTGAGTGTTATGTCATTTATAGTACTAGGGTTATTACATATGATGTCACTTTTATATATGACAAGGTGTAATATCTGCATAGCTAAGTATTGGTATTTTCAACGTTTTGTGAACTTAATTACTCTTTATAATGAAAAGAAAGGATGTGTAATTCAATTAATCGCAATTTAAATTATTATACATGTACTTACTTTTTTTTCAGAACCCCGTCCCAACTATAAAACGTCTCTCGGACTTCCTCGGTACTAACTGTGACGATGCATATATTACGGAAGTAGCGAAAATGTGCAGTTTCAAAGGAATGAAGAAAGCAAACGAAGATGTCAAAGACACTGAGAAGTATAACTTTGAGAAAGACATTATGAAGAGTCATTATCGGAAAGGTAATTATATCGCTGTTACCTCGGTCTGTGTTTTACAAAGTACATTCGTAAGAACTTCTTGGGATGCTGCACCCCCGGCAAAGAGTATTTATGCTCTATTGAATACAAGAATGGGATTTTTCATACAATATACTGGAATAAATGCCAGTGTTCTCCCCTTTACTGGTATATAATTTTGACGGTTCTATCATTATTGCCAATTAGTGATGCTAATTCAACATATTACTATACAATGGGACCGATTTTATGAAATTTTGTGAGAAGCTATATGTAGTCTGTCGGCGATGTAGCATCAAAAATGAGATACCTTAAAACAATATGCACTTATAAGTTATTTCAATACACGAAATAACTATGTGATAATAGTGTTTCAAATTGCCTGATATAAATACATCTATTCAGGTAATTCGTATATTGGTTCATTCCTCAACCCGGACATCACGGACAAATATGGTTTGTGGTGCTTTGTTTTTAAGACATCGCCTTAATTTCTTTGAATAGCGTGTGATGGGCCCGTATGTTGTATCGCGATGTAGTGACCATTTATTACTAGGAGACCCCCCATCAAAATGCACCTGGCTGTCAACAGTGCAATAACCCCAGTAAACGTATGTCACGCCCTTTCCCAAGGTGTAGGAAAGACAGGTAATAGACCTATTGACACTGTCTTGTGTCTTTAAATGCAAGCACCATAACATTCATGTTGATTCTTTTAAGGTGAGATCGGAGACTGGAAGAACATGATGACCGTGGCACAGAATGAACAGTTTGACGAACTATTCGCTGACAAGATGAAGGACTCTTCTTTCAAGTTTGACTTTTCGAAGTAAATGAAGGAAATGCCATTGGACCCATTTGTGACATTTAAAGAATGAGCATTTCCGGTTGTTACTTAACGTCTGCTTTTTCACTACCAAATTCATTTTAGGATATTTCTGGGTATTCTAAGTAAACTGCATGTATAAACCTTTGTTGCTTTAACAGCTTGACCGAAGGTTAAGCATTCGTTTTAATATTTGAATAACTGTTTTGTAAATAATAAATTTTAAATGGGTGGTCACATTAAATAACCTATCAGAACATATCTACATGTGGCGGAATGATTTCAACGTGAACCAATCAATGACCATAGGTGTGCCAGCTGTTTTCAATTCGACGAGAAAGTATATTTAAAATGTGACAACAAATTTCAACGTCATGTCAATGAATTGTTAATAATACATAGGGTATGTCAACGATCACTTTTGTGTGGTTTAAAGTCCTCGCAAAAACCAGCGTCACACACGGACGGTATCAATGAAACTTGTTTTTATCTTTTTAATTATTGAATTTTTTCGTTGAACACAATGAAAATTTTAATAAGAATATCATTTACGTTTTCATTTGTTTTCTTGCTATAGTTTGATATTATGAGGAATCATTTTGAAACTACTACGTTCAAATATATAAACTAAACTTAAATTTTGATTTTTGTGTCAGATGAATCTTGAAAATAATAAATTATTTATTTTTAATCATTTGCTTTTTTCATTTGTTTACCATGCAGGACCAATGCACATCAAAACATAAGTTACCATAGTACATATTAAATACTTACAGACCTGGATTAAGATAATTCCATTTTAATGTCTATCAGTAAAGCGCCAGATAGTAAAGATAGTCGTCCATGATTTGATCCTCATTACATGGTAACTTCCGATATAAATGTAAACATTTTAAATATTTAACAAGATTAGATATATTGTGAACTTGTTGGTAATTTACAAAAATATGAACGTAATTTTGCACCTGTCTTCTATATACGCCGCAATAAATTTTAGTGTCATAATATTTTTTCATTTTGTTAAATATCGTTAACATAATTTTCAAATGCAATTTAAACATACTGAATGTGTATTATGATGTTAAAAACTGGAGTAGTATGGATAGTTCTAGACCTAATATAACCAAATTGTGCACACCTCGTACCATATTAAAGGCTAAACTTTGTCGTCATATACATGTATATTTTAAATAAATGACATTATTTCACTTTTAATCTTTGGTATCTGCTATGTACCTTTATACAAACGGAACATAACCTTATTTATCTTAATGCATAGCTAAAGGCCAATTTATGTTATCAACATACATGTTTTAGCGATGATCAATGTTATTTAATTCAAATTTTTGTAATAAGGGAGGTAGCTCGTATTGGCATATTAGCAGTATATTTTATTGAGACGCGCGTGCGCAGACATTTTGTTGACGATAACAATCTGCAGTGCAAGTGTGTACAATTGGTAGCTGTTTTCCATAATTTCCATCAAAAGCCAAGTCCCAACCTTTCTTCGTATGTCCTCATTTATATCTTTTTGTTCTAAGCAATGTAGCTGAAAAGGACTCGTGAAAATAGATTGTTGATTGATCACTGTTCTTAGAATAAAGTCAACGTAAGTCGTTATAAAGGGTTGTAACTTTTAAATACAACTTTGAATCAGGGTTTCAGGGTTTGTGTAATAGGCAGTTAAACATGCAAAAAACAAAACACAAGCAGAACCAAACAGAGTTATTGTTTATTTGCCACGCGAGCATATTTTGAATATCACGACATGTCTTTCAATTATATACTGAAGGACTAATCACGGGTAGTTCAATTGATCATGTCTGGATTGAAGGTCGAGGTTCGTATTTGTTGGCACAGTGGCAATCCGTACAACACAGTATATCGATAGATATTGCCCATCTAAATAGTAAAGGGCAAACAATCGTATGTTTTAGTTCTAGTTGTCTTCCAAGATGTAAAATAAACAAACTCCGCTACATCTAATATGAAGAACACGTGTTACGTCAAACTCTATTGTATTCAGGTCCACACTGAAATATGTCTCAATAACATGAAATCGAATTTGCTGGTGCTGGTACTTTTCTTATTTACTACAATAGTACACATAATTGAAGTAATGGGTGAAATAACACACCGGCACGCGCTAACACCACCAACAACCAGCCCTCCCCCCTCTACTCCACCTCACCGTCACCAAACAAGTGGGTCGCGGCATTCGGGACGCATATGTACATGTACATTCACTCATTCATTGCTTCGCTTTGGCGATACAAATAAATACAACCTTAGACTAGTTTTTTTCTTTCACAAAAACGACAGGATGTGTACGTTTCATCTACCTTTCATTTACATGACCTAATAAACATTTCGCTTTACTGCACCAATTTTGTGATATCGTACTTCTGAGTCGTCCTAGATTTGATATCATACACTCAGAACCAGCTCTTGCGAAGGCACAGTGCATTTCTAAGTTTGTTAAGATTAAAATGTTAACTAAGACAGTCGGTGACATTAATGTAAAAAAAATAGTGATTTTCCGGTAATGTGCCCTGTGCCATTTGGGGAAATTCTAACAAACATATTTCATAATGTGTGCTCGTGAAAGCTAAAGCTTTGCAGAATGCTACACAAATGTAATATACACCAATTGCTGTATTAATTTTCTCCAGAAACCCGACATGAACAAGGTTCAAAAGTATACTGAAAGTTCCGGTAGATGTAAGGTTAAATTATCTGTCACATATTATCTCAATACGAGTTTAATGTATTACGGAGTAAAGTGCATTACGGATTCATTTTCATAACGGAGTCAAATACATAGATGAGTTAAGTGCATTATGGAGCCGAAATCTAAATTCAAGTTATTTAATTCTGATACTCTTTCAAGACGATAAAATACCTTTGAACAGCAGTGTTTCACCTACAACGATAATGCCCGATTGTCGTTTCAATAGTTGGTGTAGCTAGAAAAATATCATTTATCAATTAGTTAGTTTGGTTTGCTGATACTCTCCGAGGATTCATTGTCTGATATAAAATAACCCCCATAACAACTATATTTGACATACAGTTTATAACATTTATGTATACAGGTGTACACACAAAACAATATTGCATTGTCCAGAAAATGTCAGATACACGCTACATGTTCTAGATGATTATGGAAAATGTTGTTTAAATCATTTAATTTTAAAACATCTTAACAAAACATCCCGCTACGTTAAAAATACTTGAAATTAGTTATAGCACACATGTTCCTAAAATACAGTGTATATCAAGAATGCTGTGTATAAAAATATACTTCAAAAAGATATCCCATCATGTTTCAGAAACACAATACACGTCAAAATATTTTGGGAATCATGAATTTAAATAAAACAGTGTAAAAAGACATGCTTATACGTTTATGCATTTATCGATTTTATGCACATGTATTTCTATTTTTTGGGTGAAACTTTATGTTTAACATATTTTACAAAGATATGCTAGGCAGTACCCAATGATTCATTAATACAATACATTGGTTCCTAAATAAATAATATGCCTTAATGTTTATTACAAAGTGTATTTTTAAAAGTAATAAAAGATTATAAGATTATTGTGTGTTGTAGGGTATTGTATGTAATCCATGTGCAGGTATTATTTTCTAGTGTTGTTATTAATCCAAATTGAGATTTTTCTCCCAATTTGTGAGAAACAATCATTATGTTATTTACTTATTTAGACATATTTGGTTTTCAAACACAAACACTTTAAATCACAATGGCTGATTACCATATCTAGTTTCTAAAAATAACTAGTATGTTAAAAAAAGATTAACAATATTGTGTGTTGTAACATGTAGAGGTCTGTTTCAGACATATCTGAAGTAGAGTCTCCCATTTTAATTGTTCAATGAAGGACTTTTAAAGGCTATATTTAAATCATTGTCTGATTGTCGGCGGTATCATTGACCTTGTCAGTTAAAAGGCGCTGTTGTCAACTGCTATCAGGTGCCTGTTACACCTAACATCATCTACCTGACAGTTAGTGCACGCTACCTGAAATGGAAATTGATACATTTGTTCATGTCGCAGGTTGCCATATCACTCCAACTACACGTCTAGCTCTGAAGCTTCTTCACTTTCAAATAAAATCCCAACCAAATGTGTAAACAAACAAAAAAAGCCTTTAATCGAGTTATATCTCTCAAATGCTTTATTTTTTAGGGATTAGTGAAGTAAATAAATGTCATGTTTCTTTAAAATATTAAAATGTATTTTACAACTCCTTATTTTGGAATAACTTATATTGAGCTTTGGTACTCGCTGTTCAGTGTTGCTGTGTAACTGTTGTATATTGCTATGCAAAACAAGACGATGTATTGTTAACTGAGAATGACACGCCTTTTCAAAATGATTCAGACAAACTACCGCAGCAAGGTTTAAACCATGCAGGTTATACCATATGTGTAATGAGCCATACATGTTTTGCTATCAAAATGCAC
The DNA here is from genome assembly GCF_902652985.1 of Pecten maximus. Classification (NCBI taxonomy): domain Eukaryota; kingdom Metazoa; phylum Mollusca; class Bivalvia; order Pectinida; family Pectinidae; genus Pecten; species Pecten maximus. The sequence goes on along the minus strand of NC_047025.1, from coordinate 24,120,463 downwards.
CTGTGAATGCATAAACTTGGCCTTGACCGATGTTGCTAAGCTGTTTTCGTAAACTATGATATACTATGCTGACGCCAATATATAGCCCAGCTATCTGCATGAACTAGCAGACGACGGGTATCTAAATGATTCAACCAATCGTCAGTACTACCTTGTAATTACGACACAGGCTGGCTATGAGCGAGATCGTCATATTTTGCGCACCATTGTACCTGTAAGCAACAAGCAAAAGAAGAATCAGACGTTTCTAATCAATTGTTTTCTCCTCGAGTAAGGTAAGCTTGTACGAATTACTAAACATTTTATGTTGATGTCTAATGAATGTATATACGTATTTATTAGCTTCTCTAGTTATTATATCTTCACGCAGGTATACTGTATACATAAGTACAGTACTGCCACTGTTTACACCATGATCTATAGATTCCGGTAACAGCTGTTCACAAAAGTGTTTAGTGGATTTATCGTTTTATATTGTACAGGATATCATATTACACTGGCTATGTGATAAGTGTCTTTTTGCGCTTGCTATTGTATTAAAAAAAAACGTTGTGCATGTCAAACAAAGAGTATTGCGTTATGGTATTGATAGCAGTTTCCCTTGTGTTGCTAACGGGTGGCGTTAAGATCAATATTTACCCAAACACTGTGACGACATACGTACATCACAACAAGTGAATATTGATATACACATTTCTAAAAACTCTTACAATGCTACATGAAATGGAACCTTCAATGCAAAGAAATATGCTTATTAAACATTAATTGTGTAACTATTTTGTTTAAAAATATTTATGCTAATTCAGGAATATATCCTTAAACAAATGCAAATTATTACTGCATCAGGTATGTATTCAACGTCATGGTGTTTTAAATAAACGATCAGTCATAGTACCATAATTATCTTATCTGTTAGATTTAATTTGCAGACATGTTGTCATAGTAAAATAAAACCAGACAAGATAATGGAGTGTCATGACAACAGCCTTATTTGATGTTTCACAACCTCAGACATGGCGGACAAGTTAACCATGTAGTCATTCATGTAACCCATTGTCTAGGCATTAAACATAATATGTCTTGCAAGTACATACAAACACATCCAATGCTGAATATCTAACCGGACATAAAACCACTAGTACATACAAAAATATCCATGCTTAATATCTACCCGGACATAAAACCACAAGTACATACAAAAATGTCCATGCTTAATATCTACCCGAACATAAAACCACAAGCACATACAAAAATATCTATGCTTAATATCTACCCGGATATAAAGCCACAAGTACATACAACAATATCCATGCTGAATATCTATCCGGATATAAAACCACAAGTACATACAAAAATATCCGTGCTTAATATCTACCCGGACATAAAACGACCTGCTCTCTGACCTAGCAGAGCTTGCATGCACGTCCACCAAAATCGCCCTGACAACCATGTCAAGACAGTAACCAGTATCTCCGATTAGGAGAACAATAATCACCAATCTCACTGGAAGCTCCCAGGGATTCACTTGGCAAGCATAAGTGGTGGGTGAATTACTATTAATCAGACTATGCACAACTCTTTAGCGAGCTAAAATTAGCCCGCCAGTGTAACCACTAGCAACACTACGTATACAGTGTAAATGCATATTGTGTATCAGTATAAGTAGTATAATCGCATGACTGCTAGCAATGTCTTGTCATTTTTGACTACATATCCCACATATACATTTACACTGATGTAAATAAATAACTATCTCTGCAGTTACGGAACGATTGGTAAGAATGTACCCTATATTCCAAGATACGATTTTTCTGGCGGATATCTAAGTTCATGATTTACAATCATAAATGTCCTGTTCTGCCTGTGATTGGAAATATTTCGCGACGATTAATGTTCGCAAATTTCAATCGCCCGCGAAGTACGCTAAAAATGAATTGAACGCAATGATATGTTTGTTTACAGTATTTGGTGAATACAACAGCTACGAATATGTAATGATGACTTTTCTATTGATCATCTATTAGAACACCGAAAAGATACATATATTCATATTGATTGACCGATACTTCCTTTGTTCATTTGTCTCATTGTTTTGAGTATTTTGTCTTAAAATATTGAACTATTCGAGTTGCATTTTTCATGGGACTTCAGTGTACATTATATAACATGCATACTACATGCAGAGCATCTTATTCTATGTATACATATCAATGTGTCAGTAGATGGCGCCAATTCATGATAGAGACCTTTCTTCATGTGTGTGCGACATGGCATACACTAAAATCACGTGCTATCTTAATAAGAACCATTTCAAGAGGAACTTACATACATGTATAAGGGACATACCCCTCTCAAAGTAAAATAAATAAATTGATTGATAATCAAAATACCAATTTAAATGCGGTATACGTTTTTTAACCTATAGTTATTACCATTATTGTAAAACTTATCAAATAAAATTGTAAAATTCATCCAACGGAACCAGAGGAAATATGTAGCTAATCCAGAAATTCAATATATTTTGAATGCATTAACGGTTGGGACTTATAAAGGGGATTTTAATTTTTGTTACGCGCAAAATTTGTGTCAAGCCTGCTGGTGTTAGTTTAAATATAGTAGTGCTGTCTAAGTACACGGTTCGTTTCAGTGTAAATTTACAAGCTGTCTTGTGAAAATCTATTTAAGTCCTCCTAGACATACAGAACAAATAGAGAGGCACGCCAATTACATTGTATACACATGAGATATACACAACATCGATATAGAATTGTGTGTAAACTAAGCTTTTCAGCTCCAGGAAGAAATGTATTTACAGTCGATTTGGTGTCATTGATCGCGTTTTCTTTTGCCAAGGAGAGTACGAGTATATTGTCTTCCTCCGCCATGTTTTGCATTAGGTTCTACTGAGGCACATATGCGTACAAATGTACCCTCACGCGTACATCATAGTAGTAGACCTTAAATAATAATGTATGGTAGCATAGGCTTGGTAAAATGAAGTGTACTACAATTGAAACTGGAATTAGATTTGCATATATCAATATGCTGTACAAATATCAAGCAGTATTACAATTTAAATGATATTGCATATGATACTGGCTGTTAGGAGGACGTTAATATCCTAAAGCCAAAACAAAACAAACATGAAATATAACATAAACTATACTAAATCTCATCAGAAAATTTTGTATTTGTTATTTATATATCACACTAATATCACATTGGATACGAATCCATAGCAGCTAACTTATATCAAGAAGTTTGTCGACATTGCGTTTATATATTATTTTTGCAAATGTAGAAATCACACGTGACCACCAATATAATTATCGACTCTATTTAAACCTACTCGTGTGTTATAGACTACTCGCTGACTGCACTGTATCAGACGTCGACAACAGAGATTTAAACCCAAACAACTAAGTGGCGTTTCCCCCTGTTTAAAACTGAAGAATGAAAACAAAAATTAAAATATGTATGGTTGGTCGCCTGATGTAGAAATAAAAATAAATACACAAGAGTATTGTGGATCTACATGGCATCTACTTGTTAAAACAAGACCGAATAAGATATATCTACGAGTAAATTATGGCGACAATGACAAGGTAGCGCAGGTAAACAATACGTTCGTATACAAGCTTGAGCATGTGAGTCACGCATGGCCAAAAATCACTATCGGGACGAGGTGGCACGAACACCTCACTTGGAGAAGTCAGCTCGTTACGCACACGTCACATGTGCTCTTAGCAAAACGTTACAAGTGTACCTGAGCTCCAACGGTCAGCTCATCCCCCGATCTCACAGGATTACATGAGGAACACATATCCATCTTCCACAGAAAGAACAGACGTTCGACCCAGAGTATCTTCGGACAGAACTCCGTTTGCCAAAAGGCAGTCGAGCCAAGTTTGCAATGCATGGGCCAATTGAGATCTCGTCACCACTCTCCTCAATCAAAAGTAGCCAATCCAAAAAGCGCTTTCCCTTTTTTCAAGCATCACTAGCGCCAGAGGAGCGACTGCAACCCCCGGCAGATACCTTCCTAGAACTATTGGGTACAAACCTACGCGACGCTACATCGGTCGAGAAAGGTCGGACCAGGACCACTCCAAACTTCGTCAAGGCACCGATCATGAATGTTTTGGTCACAACCGGTACACTAAATCCCGCACGGCTCCCTCTGGTGGACGACTAACAAACCGCCACGAACCTCCGGTCAGCTCACTGCCAACCGCCTTGATAAAATGGCCACCACTCCAAAAACTAAAGGAATCTATCTCCAACGCCGCCGCATCTTGCCTTCAATTCTGTCATATCCGGCACCGATACCCAAATAAAGACATCACGTCCTACGAGCCTGACAGACAGGCGGACACCAGGGAGCTTGCAGCTTTGCAACCGACTTTAGTGATCCGCCTCCAAACCCAAACCGCACCCATCGATACGCATAAGATAAACGTCCTCTACACGGACCAGGAATATGTTAAACAGTTGTCTGCAGATACATTACACATAACAACGAAGGAATGTCCACTTTTCGATACACGTCAACATTAAACAAATCTTGGCTCCCCAAAGGTAGAATCGCAACAGACAACAAGACATCCATAGCTGATTCCAATGTCACACACATTAAGAGCCTGGGAAGGCTGAGGCCGTCCACTCAAATAACCATTGGAAGGTCCGTAAAAGACGTCCAGAACCTCACAAACAACACCATCAAACCGAACCATCCATCCAGTCATACACCTTGGAATAATCATATCCAAACATGGAGGGTAAGCTAGCTCTCATAGTGGCAACTGTTTGCAGTTAGCATCATCATGCCCAATCCAATCCCAGGAATGATGACACAAGGGGACAAGAACCAGCAATCAATCTCGAAAGCCCTCACATATAGCAATGTGCCATAACTCAACCAAACCGTTTTCCTGATCTCCTCACAAACACCGCTATTGCTTTGATTAATGTCTCGATAAACCATAAGATTTTGGAACCCGGTAAACACATTTCCTCCCAAAATTTTGACTCTGGGAAACTCTGCGGGTCGTGACCATAACACCAAACCATTGTGACAGGCCGACGAATTTGTATCGGTCTCGCGCTCCTACTCCTAGCAAAAACTACCTCATGAAGGTTGCCAAGCATGACAGGTGGAGTGTTAAGACATGCACCGTTGACCGCGAGTTTCCATAGGCGAATACACCTAATAGGGTCGAGGGAAATATATTTCCTTCCTCCTTTTGGATGGGGAATCGGATATTTTCTGCGTAGAATTAAAGGAGGAAAGGATCCATCTGAAGCAGGAGAGGCACCAGAAGAGTGTTTTCTGTGCTTAACAAGCAGCACAAGGGCTTCCATTTTAGCCCTAGCGTATCTCAATGTTACCTTACCTGTCACCTTTCCGATATGGAATGAAAACAATAGCAATAACCAAGGACGGCTGTAAAAAGAAATAGCCTTTTACTAATGCCACCAATGCTGTGAAGCGTGACCGAATAGGATAAATATATGCACGAATGTGATATGCCGACAATGGCAGATGTAGTCTACAATCACGCTAGCACAGGTACCTAAATACGTCCGTATACAATATTGACCAGGTGTAGAATATTTGAAGTCACGCATGACCAAACATCACCTTCGGAACGAGATGACATGAGCACCTCACCTAGAGACGTCAGCTCGTCACGTATATTCAAAACAGTTTGTTAATTTGTTTTTTTTTCAATTAGGTTGTTAATAACAAAAACTTCTACATGCTTCCAGCCATTACTAAGTGTCGTCCCACCGGAAATAATGAATTGTGTAAATGTGTTTTCAGCGTCTTTGACAAACATGTTAAAACTTCCTTAGGACGATGTAAGATATAACAAACAATTAACACTGATATAACATCTTGTTATATTAGTGGGTACCGATACTAAGTTAACAACGTAGAAACGTGTATTCAACATCCGTCAGACATCAACGGAATTTCGTGTTTCCTTTGACTGAAACTGATTTGTTTCGGATTGCAGACCACATCACATGTGTTTAGGTGCAGTTTGTTTGTTTGGGATTTGGAAATTCCCTCAACCGTCAAAGTGAAAATGGCATTTGTCCACAGAAATACTAAGATAAAAACACATTGGACACACCAAACACATAGAAAACATTGGACACACCAAACACGTAGAAAACATTAAATACACCAAACACGTAGAAAACATTAGACACACCAAACACATAGAAAACATTAAACACACCAAACACGTAGAAAACATTAGACACACCAAACACAAATAAAATATGGACACACCAAACACATAGAAAACATTAGACACACCAAACACATAGAAAACATTAGACACACCAAACACGTAGAAAACATTAGACACACCAAACACGTAGAAAACATTAGACACACCAAACACATAGAAAACATTGGACACACCAAACACATAGAAAACATTGGAAACACCAAACACACAGAATATATTCGACAAACCAAACACGTAGAAAACATTAGAAACACCAAACACATAGAAAACATTTGACACACCAAACACGTAGAAAACATAGGACACACCAAACACATAGAAAACATAGGACACACCAAACACATAGAAAACATTGGAAACACCAAACACACAGAATATGATGGACAAACCAAACACGTAGAAAACATTTGACACACCAAACACATATAAAACATTGGACACACCAAACACGTAGAAAACATTAGACACACCAAACACGTAGAAAACATTGGACACACCAAACACGTAGAAAACATTGGACACACAAAACACATAGAAAACATTGGACACACCAAACACGTAGAAAACATTGGACACACAAAACACGTAGAAAACATTGGACACACCAAACACATAGTAAACATTGGACACACCAAACACGTAGAAAACATTGGACACACAAAACACGTAGAAAACATTGGACACACAAAACACGTAGAAAACATTGGACACACCAAACACGTAGAAAACATTGGACACACCAAACACGTAGAAAACATTGGACACACAAAACACGTAGAAAACATTGGACACACCAAACACATAGAAAACATTGGACACACCAAACACGTAGAAAACATTGGACACACAAAACACGTAGAAAACATTGGACACACCAAACACATAGTAAACATTAGACACACCAAACACATAGTAAACATTAGACAAACCAAACACATAGTAAACATTAGACACACCAAACACATAGAAAACATTGGACACACCAAACACGTAGAAAACATTGGACACACAAAACACGTAGAAAACATTGGACACACCAAACACATAGAAAACATTGGACACACCAAACACGTAGAAAACATTGGACACACAAAACACGTAGAAAACATTGGACACACAAAAAAAAGGAGAAAACATTAGACACACCAAACACATAGAAAACATTGGACACACCAAACACGTAGAAAACATCAGACACACCAAACACATAGAAAACATTAGACACACCAAACACGTAGAAAACATTAGACACACCAAACACGTAGAAAACATTAGACACACCAAACACGTAGAAAACATAGGACACACCAAACACATAGAAAACATAGGACACACCAAACACATAGAAAACATTTGAAACACCAAACACACAGAATATATTCGACAAACCAAACACGTAGAAAACATTAGAAACACCAAACACGTAGAAAACATTAGAAACACCAAACACATAGAAAACATTAGAAACACCAAACACACAGAATATGATGGACAAACCAAACACATAGAAAACATTTGACACACCAAACACATATAAAACATTGGACACACCAAACACGTAGAAAACATTAGACACACCAAACACATAGAAAACATTGGACACACCAAACACGTAGAAAACATTGGACACACAAAACACGTAGAAAACATTGGCCACACCAAACACATAGAAAACATTAGACACACCAAACACATAGTAAACATTAAACACACCAAACACGTAGAAAACATTAGAAACACCAAACACATAGAAAACATTAGAAACACCAAACACACAGAATATGATGGACAAACCAAACACGTAGAAAACATTTGACACACCAAACACATATAAAACATTGGACACACCAAACACGTAGAAAACATTAGACACACCAAACACATAGAAAACTTTAGACACACCAAACACGTAGAAAACATTGGACACACAAAACACGTAGAAAACATTGGCCACACCAAACACATAGAAAACATTAGACACACCAAACACATAGTAAACATTAAACACACCAAACACGTAGAAAACATTAGAAACACCAAACACATAGAAAACATTAGAAACACCAAACACACAGAATATGATGGACAAACCAAACACGTAGAAAACATTTGACACACCAAACACATATAAAACATTGGACACACCAAACACGTAGAAAACATTAGACACACCAAACACATAGAAAACTTTAGACACACCAAACACGTAGAAAACTTTAGACACACCAAACACATAGAAAACATTGGACACACCAAACACGTAGAAAACATTGGCCACACCAAACACATGGAAACATTAAACACACCAAACACATAGTAAACATTAGACACACCAAACACACAGTAAACATTAGACACACCAAACACATAGAAAACATTAGACACACCAAACACATAGAAAACATTAAACACACCAAACACATAGAAAACATTAAACACACCAAACACATAGTAAACATTAGACACACCAAACACACAGTAAACATTAGACACACCAAACACATAGAAAACATTAAACACACCAAACACATAGAAAACATTAGACACACCAAACACATAGAAAACATTAGACACACCAAACACATAGAAAACATTAGACACACCAAACACGTAGAAAACATTGGCCACACCAAACACGTAGAAAACATTAGACACACCAAACACATAGAAAACATTAGACACACCAAACACATAGAAAACATTAGACACACCAAACACATAGAAAACATTAGACACACCAAACACATAGAAAACATTAGACACACCAAACACATAGTAAACATTAGACACACCAAACACATAGTAAACATTAGACACACCAAACACATAGAAAACATTAGACACACCAAACACATAGAAACCATTAGACACACCAAACACATAGAAAACATTAGACACACCAAACACATAGAAAACATTAGACACACCAAACACATAGAAAACATTAGACACACCAAACACATAGAAAACATTAAACACACCAAACACATAGAAAACATTAGACACACCAAACACATATAAAACATTAGACACACCAAACACATAGAAAACATTAGACACACCAAACACGTAGAAAAGATTGGACACACCAAACACATAGAAAACATTAAACACACCAAACACGTAGAAAAGATTGGACACACCAAACACATAGAAAACATTAGACACACCAAACACATAGAAAACATTGGCCACACCAAACACGTAGAAAACATTAGACAAACCAAACACGTAGAAAACATTAGACACACCAAACACATAGTAAACATTGGACACACCAAACACGTAGAAAACATTAGACACACCAAACACATAGAAAACATTGGACACACCAAACACATAGTAAACATTATACACACCAAACACATAGAAAACATTGGACACACCAAACACGTAGAAAACATTAGACACACCAAACACATAGAATGTATTGGACACACCAAACACAAATAAAAACATTAGACACACCAAACACAAATACAAACATTAGACACACCAAACACAAATAAAAACATTAGACACACCAAACACAAATAAAAACATTAGACACACCAAACACATAGTAGACACACCAAACACATAGAAAACATTAGACACACCAAACACATAGAATGTATTGGACACACCAAACACAAATAAAAACATTAGACACACCAAACACATAGAAAATATTACACACACCAAACACATAGAATATATTAGACACACCAAACACAAATAAAACATTAGACACACCAAACACAAATAAAAACATTAGACACACCAAACACATAGAAAACATTGGACACACCAAACACATAGAAAACTTTAAACACACCAAACACAAATAAAAACATTAGACACACCAAACACATAGAAAACATTGGACACACCAAACACAAATAAAAACATTAGACACACCAAACACATAGAATATATTAGACACACCAAACACAAATAAAACCATTAGACACACCAAACACACAGAATATATTGGACACACCAAACACATAGAAAACATTAGACACACCAAACACAAATAAAAACATTAGACACATCAAACACATAGAAAACATCAGACACACCAAACACATAGAAAACATTGGACACACCAAACACAAATAAAAACATTAGACACACCAAACACAGAGAAACATTGGACACACCAAATACAAATAAAAACATTAGACACACCAAACACAGAGAAACATTGGATATACACAAAATACACATAAAACATCAGATACATCACACAGGAATACTAAGCTAAACCGACCTATATAATGAAAACATCGCTTATGTATTATTGTGCTTGATATTGACATTCTATTGCAGGCACATTCTGTAAAGGGAACTTAAAATGCGGAATACGAAACCTATATTGTGTCACAATAATTATTTAATTGTATAGATCTATTTCATATAGGGATTGAATGGGTAGTTTTTTTCTAATTTTTCATGGCGGCTATGAAGAGTAGTAGCTATCTACATATCTCGTGGTTCGCTTTAGAACAGCTGCTAATCCCGCCAATGCACAATCGTTAACCGTGTCCTTCCGCTTCACAAATTCCAGTCGATTTGGTTTTTTTGTTTTTTTTTTTAATTTTTTTTCATTTAAACCAAAAAGACATCAAATAACATCAAATACATTAGTTTGTGTTTAATTAGAACTTTTTTATGTGAATAGATAGCAAAGAAAACACAATTCATTTAAATGAAACGGGAACTATTTTTCAGGCGTATGACTATTTAACTGTTGTAATTTGGGGAATATCAGCACATGAAACGATGTTTTCATACTGTATTTATACCTTTTTCATAATCAAATGTTTATTGTTTTCATCTGGTACGTTTATATAAAGAATCAACACTCGGAATGTAAATATAAACAAATATAGCAAGAAGGCAACTGTCTTGGTGATAGAATGTATGGATAATAAAACAACAGGAAACAGGACAATTTAACATTTCCCGACCCACAAGTACTATGCATTATCGTGACCCTTTTTAAATCCCATCAAGTGTTTTTTTGTATGTATATATGCTTATATATTAAAATACAATTGTACAATTGATACAATTGCCTTTTGTCAAAAATGTTTGTCGTTTTATAACAAGAAAAACCTTTCTAAGCTCCTTAACTCAGTGATAAATCTTTCGTCAAAAGTAAACAAATGTCTTTCGTGTGAAACAGGATCCTAGCCAAGCATACTTACCCAGCCAAATTCAATCCTCTTTAAAATCACGTGTGTAATCGATATAGCCTATTAAGTGTGCATCGTTATCTGTTTTGTGGAATTACCTTTTGATCGAATATAAGGGAATTTATTTGTAGTATTCCTAAATGCCCTGTCGTCTAGACAAAAGGGCACGATGACATCCCGTATATATGTTTAAGGCAAGTGGAAAATACAGTTGAGAACGACGGAACCAAAATTGGAAAAAGGTTTGTATCCGTCGTTAATTGAACGTCTCGTGTAGGGACCAGAGAAAATGGTAGGTGTTGTAGGATCATTTCATTGTAACACCAACGACAAATAGTAATTACCGTGTGAATAATGAATATTCTCACACATCGTTCATGTTTCACTTTTTTTACAGTTGTGTGATGTCAGGAATGCTTCGCAGCTCACGTCGAGCAGCAGACACTCCGCGTCAACCCAGGGAATCTAGGCGGTATGGTCCTCATAAGATTTCCTACAGTGTTTTAGTGGAACTTAAGTATTACCGGGACCTATACCTTAAACAATACAATCTGGACATCTGTGGTATGTATTTTTAGTGTAAACGTTAGCACATACACTAAATTACTTTAATTACCTTAAATGTAAATATGTAATCAAGATAATTTATGTCCTATAGGTTCTGTAATTTTTATATATTTCAACGTTATTATATTTTGAAGTAAAAAATAAAACCATAATACTTCACTATGACAAAAATATACACCTTTAATTCACAAAATGTATTGTAACTATCAATTTAATTGTATTTTGTGTGTGTGTGCTGCTTCAATTAGTTTGTACTCCGTATTAATAATGGATTTTGTTTATTGTGTGAATAAGTTTGTTTCCCCTGTGAATAAGTTTGTGTACTGTGTGAATAAGTTTGCGTACTGTATGAATAAGTTTGTGTTCTGTGTGAATAAGTCTGTGTACTGTGTAAATAAGTTTGTGTACTGTGTGAATAAGTTTGTGCACTGTGTAAATAAGTGTATATGGTTTAAATAAGTTTGTACACTATATTAATAAGTAAATCCATTGTGTTAATAAGTTTGTGAACAGTTTTATTCCGTGTGTTATATTTATTCAGTTTGTGTACTGTTTTATTCAGTTTGTGTACTGTTTTATTCAGTGTGTGTATTATTTTATTCAGTGTGTGAACTGTTTTATTCAGTTTGTGTACTGTTTTATTAATTTATGAACTGTTTTATTCAGTGTGTGAACTGTTTTTCAGTTTGTGTATTATTTATTCAGTTTCTGTACTGTTTTATTCAGTGTGTGTATTGTTTTATTCAGTGTGTATTATTTTATTCAGTGTGTGTACTGTTTTATTCAGTGTGTGTATTATTTTATTCAGTGTGTGAACTGTGTTATTCAGTGTGTGAACTGTTTTTATTCAGTGTGTGTATTGTTTTATTCAGTGTGTGTACTGTTTTATTCAGTGTGTGTACTGTTTTATTCAGTGTGCGTACTGTTGTATTCAGTATGTGAACTGTTTTATTCAGTGTGTGTATTATTTTATTCAGTATGTGAACTGTTTTATTCAGTGTGTGTATTATTTTATTCAGTGTGTGTATTATTTTATTCAGTGTGTGTATTATTTTATTCAGTGTGTGTACTGTTTTATTCAGTGTGTGTATTATTTATTCAGCTTTGTGTACTGTTTTATTCAGTGTGTGTATCTGTTTTATTCAGTGTGTGTATTATTTTATTCAGTATGTGAACTGTTTTATTCAGTGTGTGAACTGTTTTATTCAGTGTGTGTACTGTCTTATTCAGTGTGTGAACTGTTGTATTCAGTATGTGAACTGTTTTATTCAGTGTGTGTATTATCTTATTCAGTGTGTGTACTGTTTTATTCAGTGATTGTACTGTTTTATTCAGTGTTCGTACTGTTTTATTCAGTGTGTGAACTGTTTTATTCAGTTTGTGTATTATTTTATTCAATGTGTCTATTATTTTATTCAGTTTGTGTACTATTTATTCAGTTTGTGTACTATTTTCTTCAGTTTGTGTACTGTTTTATTCATTATGTGAACTGTTTTATTCAGTGTGAACTGTTTTATTCTGTTGGTGTATTATTTTATTCAATGTGTCGATTATTTTATTTAGTTTGTGTATTATTTTATTCAGTTTCTGTACTGTTTTATTCAGTGTGTGAACTGTTTTATTCAGTGTTTGTACTGTTTTATTCAGTGAGGTATATTATTTTATTCAGTGTTAGTACTGTTTTATTCAGTGTTTGTACTGTTTTATTCAGTGTGTGTACTGTTTTATTCAGTGTTTGTACTGTTTTATTCAGTGTGTGTACTGTTTTATTCAGTGTGCGTACTGTTGTATTCAGTATGTGAACTGGTTTATTCAGTGTGTGAACTGTTTTATTCAGTTTGTGTACTGTTTTATTCATTGTGTGAACTGTTTTATTCAGTTTCTGTACTGTTTTATTCAGTGTGTGAACTGTTTTATTCAGTGTGTGAACTGTTTTATTCAGTGTGGGAACTGTTTTATTCAGTGTGTGAACTGGTTTATTCAGTGTGTGAACTGTTTTATTCAGTGTGTGAACTGGTTTATTCAGTATGTGAACTGTTTTATTCAGTGTGTGAACTGTTGTATTCAGTTTGTGAACCATTTTATTCAGCTTGTGTATTATTTTATTCAGTTTGTGTACTGTTTTATTCAGCTTGTGTACTGTTTTTTCCGTGTGTGAACTATTTATTCAGTTTGTGAACTGTTTTATTCAGTGTGTGAACTGTTTTATTCAGCTTGTGAACTTTTTAATTTAGTTTGTGTACTGTTTTTTTCAGTTTGTGTATTGTTTTAGTCAGTTTGTGTATTATTTTGTTCAGTTTGCGTACTGTTTTATTCAGTTAATGACTGTTTTATTCAGTGTGTGAACTGTTTTATTCAGTTTGTGAACTGTTTTATTCAGTTTGTGAACTGTTTGTACTGTTTCATTCAGTGTGTGTACCGTTTTAAATAAATTGTGTTCGGTGCTGAAAAGTTTTTGTACTGAAAAATTCCTACATCATTATAATGCCATCAGCGAGATGGTTTCTTCACAGCAATATTTTCTACATCGTAAAAGCCAGAACTATATGATAAGCATTTATACCCCAAAAATGTGTATTTTCACAACGAATGGTATAGAAAGGTTAGGTGGAACTATCTTTATCATTTTCTTTGAACTGCGTTTTAGTGCTTAGTATTTGTGTGTCTTTTGCTCAAATAGTAGAAAAAATATTAAAAGCTTTGAAAGATGATCAAAATCCATGAGTGATGAAAATATTAGTGTCCTGTTCAATTGTATTCCAAACAATACGTTTTGAAATATCGTAGTCAGAATATTAAGCATCTTTTAAATCGTGTGATATTGATTTGTTAGCAATTTGAATCTCTGCTTAATTGGTTTATAAAAAGTGTACTTTTTTCAGACTATCGGCCATACCATCTATATAGAAAATTTCTAGAGGATGAGAGTCTGTTTGGCACCGTCAATTCTGGTATGTACCAAATAATTCGTGTTACGTTGTAAATCTGTAAATCATATAGATTGATGAGAATATCTATTGTATAGTTTCATGGAACTAATAGTTTGCTGTTCTTCCAGTGTTAATCTTAATTAGTTGGCTGGAACTGATTATCTGGCAACACCGCCTTGTGAACATTTTTTTTAAAATCATTTGTATAATATTATTGGTACGGTGCGGTTATTTCATGACAGTGAATAATTCTTTTCAAAAACTTGTAGAGATGTTTCAGTTGCTCAATAAAAAATAAACCGTTGATACCATATCCTATGACCTATATCATGCTATAAAAAACTTATTTGTTGTTTGTTTTGTATGTCAATCGCCAAAATGCGTTGTATGTCCTCGGTCAAAACTGTCTTTGGTTGACCAAACGAAGTATCATAGTAATAACGAAATACTTAATACATTATGTAGTTGCGCCTATGAAACGATTTTTCATATTTACCACTGTAACTTTAAAGATGAGGAGGAGGAAGATGCAGATGAAGAGGAGGTCAAAGGCGAGATCCATGTTGAAAATATCGATCTGCTGAATGAAAAAAATTGGCGCCAACCACCATACAGATGATTACAAATGCATACGAAAGAGGGTTGTGGAGGGGAAAGAAGAGCCAGCTGCCCTTGTAGTAAGACGTGGACAGGTCTTCCTCATCATGATGACATTTGACCGGGACTTTGATGCAAAAAAACATGACCTCCAGCTGCAGTTCAAAACTGGTAAAATTTCAATATTGTTATAATGTTCATTAGATCACAGTTACATATCGTATATAATATTTACATTTTGGAAGGTCCATAGATAAAAAACATACAAAAACCTGGCTTTGTATCAGAACAAATGAATCAATCAAAACAACCTATTTTACAATCGGAAACAGTTGGTGTCTTCGTATGTAATAATTTCAGGTATTAATCTATTTTCAATAAGGATTGGACCCATCCGCGCTACGAGGTACCGACGTCACTATCAATATTGACGAAGAAGGGAACAAGTTTGACAACAGCAATAAGTGGCAGGCCAGAGTAACCTCCGAGATGCCAGCTAAGACATTAAAGGTGGAGATATTCCCTCCGTCGAATTGCATCATCGGGGAGTGGGATCTGCATGTATATACAATCTCCAAAGACAAACGGGGAGAAAAAAAGAAACTTCACTATAAACACGACCAGGACATCTTCATCATATTCAACGCCTGGTGCAAAGGTAGGCATTTTATAACATTTGAGTTATTTTCAGCTAAAGAACCGCAGTGCTGAATACAAAACACTATATACAATAACGGTTTTGTCAGAGTTTTCAAAGAATACTGGATACAAATCGTCTTATCAGGGATGTGAGAATTCTTTTACGAAGCGCATTTCGTGGGCATCTTTGACTTATGCATGCAGCGCATTCGTAAAAGTTACCAAGCAGTATTAACTAGTGAAATATGTTTCTTCGCTTTATTCTGATAGTTTGATTCATGAAGACCTACAGAATATTCCAAAGACACAAACGTGAATAAACACACTTTATACTTTTATAACAAACACAGTAAAGGTTAAGTTTCGGTTATAATTTCATGATATACCTACTTCATATATTTATCACTCGTTATTGTTGCAACGGGAAAGAAGAAAACTAAAAATGAAAATGGAACAGTGAGTAAAATGAATACATTTTCACTGTAAGGATAATTATATATACTTTTGCTGATCTTTGAGCTCATGTGCATTTTTTAATACTTTGTATGAAATGCGTATGGCAAAACATGTTTGCCTATCTAAATTGATCCGCAGGATTAGGGTTAATCAACAAAACGCTTTATCTCCCATTAATATGTATACAATTTTGAAAGGTTACAAGTTTTTAATTTTTTTTTTTTTAAATCATTTTATAATCAAACACTTCAGTATTTCATGATAAACTAAATTGTTCAAACCCGTAAAATAGCATTTTGTTTAGAATTTATTAAACCCGTTCAATCAAGAGTACATTGTAACGACATAATCTATTAAATGCCACAGAGGATGAAGTATATTTCCCGGAAGACCCCAATTTCAGCACTGATGTTGACCCAAGAGATGAGTACGTTTTGAACCCTTCGGGAGCAGTATACCGGACAAAATTGAGGCCCAAAGCCTGGATATTTGGACAAGTGAGTTGGAGTGATACATTATTTTACCCGATATTGTTTAGGTATCGTCGGGGATAAATCGCAAAATAACGCGAGAGGTATACGTTATAACGCATTATGTTTCCAAAATATTACTTAATTGTACCGAGTGATGATATATGATATTTGTCTATATGCTAAATTGTATGGGTTAATAACAGGGAGACTTGTACATGTCGAGGTTATCTAATTGCGAACAGAAATGCTAGGATATTTTGTCTTATACATATCTCACAGCCAATAAAATCATAATGTTATCCTCCACTGGTGTTGATAGTTCTTTATCAACCTACCTCGACACTAGACGAAACATATAAAAATTAACCCCTGAAATATGCAGAAACGCGACAAATACATTTACCCTATATAAAGTATATAGTATTAACCTTCACTGTTTACTGTCAAAACGTTAACATGTCGTCTATAGACTTCTACTTGTATGGGAAACATGCGTCCTTGATACTAGTAAGCGGCCGACAGCGTTGTATCACGAATGTATTTGGGTTTTGTTGACATACACACAGACCATATATGGGAATACACATACTTACGGACAATACTAAATAGACAGGACACTGACAGTATACTTTGGAGCACAATCACGTGTACTTTGACATACGGATGTAATATGTGTACAATTCGCATCCATGTATGTAAATACATTGCAATCCAGGTATTCATATCATCTAATAGACGACTTCCACAATGATCACGTCAGAATATTGGGCCGACTATCACTGCGCCATTGAAACGTTCTTTTTTTAAGAACGCCGATTTGCCGCAGCGGTATAAGCTGCGGGTATTTTTGGCCAGGCGATTGGGTGCCGTAGATCGTGAGTTTGAGGTCCGGTCAGGGCACGAGTCATAAAGTTGTCTTTCTTCGTCAGTTGTGTTACTATGTTATATATCAAATATTTAGCACAATGTATCATATGCACTATGTGTTGGTAATCCGAGGATAGAGATTTGAATTTCCTGTCGTAGTTCTCTGTAACACATTCTAAGTAATCGTGCATCAATCAAGACCCCGTTCTGATATATGCTACAGCCTGTGGAATTGTTTCTGTTATGCATAATTGACCAGTCATAGCAGTAAACATATGTATGACACAACTGTAAATATTGGCTTTGTGCTTGTGTTTTGTACATCTTCTGCACACCCCTGCTACTCATTATCAAAGTGTCAATTGAGTTACATTTGTTTGCACTGGAATGGTATTGGCGTCATATGATATGCAACATAATCCAAATAAATGCTGAAGGAATTATATCATCTAAATATCATGATAAAATGGTGTTAGAGGATTCAAATGTCAATTGAAAGATCCATATTATTACTCTGATAATTTATCTGTAGTCTACATGATTTGAATCTAGTTTTACCTGGAATTAAAAAAGAAAAAAGAAAAAAAAAGAGAGAAAAAAATGTCTGCCGCAATGGTAGAATATATTATGAATAAATTATAAGATCTTTGCACATCAGGGGCCATAAGCCGTGCACTTTTCATTCGGTAAAGCGATGTCACAAGCGTACAGTTATCATTAATTTAATGCTGTAAATATATCGTGACGTTAAATAAAATGACGTACATATCGCTATACTATCTCGGAAAGGAAAATTCATATTTTATTAGGGTTTTATATGAGAAATATTGTACGGCTCAGCTATTATCTCGATTAACAAAATAAATACGATAAAACACTCTTTTTCGTTTAATATTTGCAAAAAACACACGTTATAAGCCGTTCAATGGATCTTATATTATATGAACACTCCTATTTCATTTGAAGAATTTTGTGGTAAGTGTCTTTTTACCCTGTTCTGTTTTTTTTCCTTTTTTTTTAGTTTGACAACGACATTCTTCAAATCAGCCTGAGATTGGTTACCAGATATTTTGATGGAGTTGTCGACAATAAAATGGGAAGTGCTGCATATGTTTCGAGGGCCATATCTTCAATGGTAATGTACTCATAATCATGCTGAAGACATGATTAAAAATCAAATATTGAAATAACGATATTCAAAATCCACTCGAAAATCACTAAAAAAAACAATGTACATCGATGATTCTGTAAAATAAAATTGGTAATGAAGATAAACTACTACAACAAGTAGGAGAATAATTCATGGATTCATGGATTCTGGAAAATAAGAGACGGAATTTTTTTTTTAAATTGACTTATAATTATTCTGATCTAATGATCTATTCAATCCAAGATACAATCCTAATTGCAAAAATGGATGCGCATTCCCCATATCTTAATACGTTATGTCCTTTGAAGGTGAACTTCAACGACAAAGGCGGTGTTCTCTATGGTCGGTGGGACGGGTTGTATGCCGATGGAGATTCCCCGTCTTCTTGGTCAGAAACGCCGAAGATCTTGCGACAGTATCGGGACGAAGGACCGGTTAAATACGGCCAATGCTGGGTATTTTCTGCCATCACAGTTACGGGTAATTAACCATGATTTTTGATAATCATAGTTAACTTACAGGATTCATTTTCAAATTTTAAAGTCTAGTATTCTTGGCTAGCTTTACTTTCAGCAACAATACGAAAACTTACCAAAGAAATGTTGAAAATTTAGCTCATCTTAAATAGTATTCAGAATGTCAATATCACCCGAACATATAACAATATATCAATTTTAGACCACATATGGTGTTATCGCCTGTGTCTATGTTTTCCCTATCTAGTCTCAGATTTCTAACCGTATACATTCGGTCCGTTATGGAATTGCTATGTGACCATATAACCAATAGAA
Source organism: Pecten maximus (assembly GCF_902652985.1). Lineage (NCBI taxonomy): Eukaryota > Metazoa > Mollusca > Bivalvia > Pectinida > Pectinidae > Pecten > Pecten maximus. Next base: position 24,100,547 of record NC_047025.1, on the reverse strand, counting down.
TATTTTATTGAATTGAATGGTATAAAAGAGATATGTGTTTAAGAAAGGTTTCGAATGAGAAGAAAATTCAATATCCATTCGAACTTTCAAACGCATTTCAGAAACAAGAATAGAACATTCATAAAATCGTTGTGGTTCTTATTAAAAGAATTCGCAGATAACTATTTCAAAGAAATATTTTATGAAATATGTGTTAATTACCTGGTCTAACACCACTGTTAAACAGTCTGTAGGGCTCTTGGGATTCCCTGCAGAAGTGTCACCAATTACTCGTCCGCCCATGATGTTGACGGTACCTGTGAGATAGAAAGAGTCATGGCGGATAACGGCTACGATTACGAGACTAAGGAAGGAGACAGTGTTTGGTAAGTAGATAATGTATATTTTCATGCAGAAATCCGTGTGCTGCGTGCTGGTAAAACTTGTAAACGAGCAACTTAGTCTATCATTTTACCCATGAGCCTATAGTTAGACGAGAACTATGTATTTTAAAATAAAACAAAATTAAGTGCAACTGAACGTGGGAGAAATAATATTAGATACACACAAATCTTCGCTGTTCTTAATTAAAGGAAACAACACCGTCTTGACCAATACTTACAATAGGTAACAGAAGGTATCAGGATCTAGTTCAAATATATTCAAAACTAAATAAAGAAATAAAGAAATATTAAACAAATTAAATAAAACAAAAAAAGATGATTGATGGAAATAGTCGTGTAAGAATCCAATATGACATACAAGTAAAAACATTATAAGTTTTCGTCAGATTACATATAACGTAAATGGAAACTTTACCTATATTACAACGATTGTGGAACAAGTTGTATCAACTTATATTAATAACGCTTATTGGCCCGGGTGGAAGCGCGCGAGGAGTCTTACTGTGGGAGGAAACCGGAGTACCCGGGGAAACCCCATGTGGTCGGGCAGGTGACCCCATATCTTTTCACGTCCGATCAGGGAATCGAACCCCGGTCGCCTAGGTGAAAGGCAAGTGTGTTACCACTGTGCCACCCGACTACCCGACCACCCATATGATGTTAGTTTGACTTTTGAAGTAGAGATACATAAAGAGCTGAGATATTCGGATGTTCATTTTTCGTTGTTTTAATTAAAAATTTAGGAACTTTCATGTCTGGAATGAAGCATGGATGAAAAGAAATGACTTCGAAAAAAGAATCTTTGATGGATGGCAAATCGTGGACGCAACTCCACAGGAAAAAAGCGAAGGTATGTCCTGAAGTATTTATCGACCAAATTATGTATAATAATGATATATCAATAATCCACTTTCCCCCATAAAAAGAAATATCGTGATTGCTTAAGACAAGAAACTGTAAATGAGAAGACCATAATAATTACATGAGCATGTTATAATATAATGACGTAAACATAATATGAAATAATTACACGAGGGCCATCAAACACTCTATCGAGGAAACTATGTAATCATGATTTCTTTTCTTCTTCTTTTTTCCTTCTTTTTTTAAAATTAATTTTCTTATGGAGTTTCCCCCTTCATTTGTTCCCGTTAATGCCACTGCAGAATAATACTTGTACATATAACTTTATGCTTATACTATTTGGAAAGACCTTACATTAGCTCAGCCTGATAGTTAATCCATTTTTCGTACTAAAAGTCAATACAATTTTGTTGAAATGAAACTATCAATTATTGACATTCGAAACCAATCGAATAAATCATGAAAATTATAATGTAATAATGCATTTCTTAGATTTGCTCTTAAATGATCCTTCTCTCTGGTCATGCAGGTTTGTTCCAGTGCGGACCATGTCCTCTTCGCGCGGTGTTCATGGGTCTTACCTACCTACCAATCGACGCTGGATTTGTATACGCCGAGGTCAACAGCGATATCGTGTATTACCAAAAGAAAGGCTACAATGCATACAAGAGGGTAAAGACGGTAAAAGACGAGTGAGTATGGAATGATCAAGTAAAAAAGAAGATAATTCCCTCAGCCATATGAACAGTATAGATCTTCAGACATTCATTATCCATAAAGCTGTTTGTATCTGCGTCTTATCCCTATGTAGCGAGAACAGAAACCATTCAGTCGTCAGATTATAAAACGTTTTACCATTTCGTACATATACGCAAACGATAGGACACATGGACAATTGTCAAAATAGCTCTCTTTTTGTTAATATGACAAAGTATTTGCTACTGTGGACATCTGTTTTCATAAACAACAAAACAAATATCATCTTTTATTATTAACGATGGTTTGATTATCAGCTTGTCAGCCATATCGTATAATTCGTTGTTACATGCGAAGGCCATCTCAGTAATAAAGTATGATGCGTGTTGAAACGTATACATGTATGCATGATTCCTGTTAAATAATAGCATATCATTGTATATCACTTTATCGTTATAATTAAACAATACTTGTGAGGATTTATTGAAATGAAATATGGTCATTATGTAGACCAAAATCTTCTTCTATTATATTTTTTAAATTATTTATCAAAACCATATTTTACAGTGTTGGTAAGAATATAAGCACCAAAAAACCAGACGGGGATTCTCTATCAAACATAGGTTCCCAGAGATGGATGCAGAGGCTAGATGTCACCAAACTCTACAAACACGATGAAGGTGAGCTAAGTCTGATTCTTTTTTGTTGTCAATCCAAAGAAAATGTAAAATCAATTTATCATTGATAGTATTATGTGCTATTGAAATAAAGATCATAGTTTTTCAAATTGTGTTTGAAAACATTTTTTTGGTGAAATATAGAATCATTAATCATATGATAAAAATGTCATTTTACCTACAAAATGGATGCAAAAAAACACAGCACTGATCAAGCCAACCTTTCGCGCCTGGGGACATAAGTTAGGTGGTGGTCAATAGCGTCAATGGCCAGATGAAGCAATGGAAACTATATGACAAAATTGTTCCGAATACGTTGATCCCTTATATTGGTGACTTTGCTAGAATCATTTGCCCTCTGATCAACAAGTTTAAGGACCCTATGTAGGACGATGCTTACAAAATCGAGTGAAACACAGAGTAAAGGCATTTCTGGAACATAACAATTTGCTCAATAAGAGAACTGTTTTCACAAACTTGAGGCACATCACCTGATGGACGTCCAAACATTTTCCATGAATGACCTACAAAACATCACCATGGGCTTTTATTAACTCCAACAAGCTCCACGCTATACCAAGAAATACTTTCTTGAATATGGAAAGTACAAACTGCATGTCTACTAAAAAACAAATCTTTTAAAGATCAACAGTCTCGACATTCAAATAGCAAAGCACATTCTTTTGATTTGAGTATGACAACTCAGTTTCTGTAGATACTATCAAAGGTTGCAACTGCACATGAAAGGTAGGCTAAAGAGTTGTGCCCATATTGCCAGTGTATTAAGGCTTTTAGGGCTTGGGCGTTTCAAAGACAATTCATCCAGTGGAGTGACAATTCAACTGGTACTTTGTTTGATGCAGCTGATGTTCCAGCAACTGATTCTGATACAGATGACGAGGATAGAACTGTTCAACACATTACATGTAGATACCATGATGTCACTTATCAAATCACTATTTAAATTGCAAATTTTAGTTCGATTCTGTGAACACATTAAACAGTTTGTACATGAAACAGATTGTTAATTTAAATTCATTCATAAAGTTTTGAAAAACAGTATAATTAATACAACGCCGCTAGCAGCTTTGTTTTCACTATGCATCAGTGCAAAACAGATGAAACAATTAAAAAAAATTGCTGTGTGATACACTTCGTTGCTAAGTTAACAATTTTGATGATTTAGTAAATTGTATGCAATTTCATTGTTAGATAAAGTTATCCAAATTAGTGTGCTAATAATTATGTTTTGAATTCTATAAGCATTCAGTGAAACAAAATGTATCAAGCATGATAGAAATGATCGCTCACGATTACAAGCCATGGAATATAATTTGTATGATGTAGAAGGGGCCAAATTTGACCAAAGCCATACATAGTCCGTTCAACATTTCGTACATTACACATTGATTAACGGTATTAGCCAAAAACTGTCAATTATGTAAAATATTAGATAGTGCATCAGTCTGTCTTACATGTTAGATAATACATGAAGGTAGTTTGATGCTTATATCTTACATAACACCCTTCTATGTGTAAATATTGGACAGTTTCAACCATGAAGGCTATTCATACAATAAAGGACAGTTTTGTCTTGTGGATATGCAATCATTTAATTACGCCCACAATTTTAGTTCAGACATTCAGCATTGAAAAGGTTGCTTTTCTTTGTTTTCTTAGGCACTCCTGAAGAGAGGATTGCTGCGGCGAGAGCAAGAAGATTTGCTGGCAACGTAGTGGAAGAAGTGCTTCAGGTACGGCATTTCTCAAAAATCTCTATTACAAAGAATTTTAATGGAAGCGTGTTGGTGAAACAATTTCCTTAGAACATATAAATAGGCGAATACCAACATAACTCTGCGTCTAAAAAGGGAAAAAAAGCATATCCTTCATCATCAACAGTTTGTTGCATCCGTAATCTTATGTATGACTTTAAAGCGTATCAAAACGCATCAAGAGTGGTATAACTGTTATTCTGCTATTGACATTTTGTTGGAAGCAGGGGTATAGTATAATTACTTTAAATTATGGTTTTTGAATTTTTATGGAGTTAGTATTTTTCATTTGTCCCATTCAGACCCGGTTCGTCGATGTTTAATGTCCCAAACATCTTTCAATAATCTGTATACAGATATTCTATCTTATTTTCAAAAAAGCTCGTTTAGATCTTTGACGCATTACAAGGCCAACTATACATAAAATGTAAAAAGAAAATTTCCGTTTGCTAGGAAGTCACCATTACCATTACACAGAAGAAGGAAGAAACTTATCTTGGCGAACCCATCGAGTTTGTTACTCTTGTGAAAAACACGAGCGACGACAAAAAAAGGAGAATGAAAATTTCCAGCCTGACATTCAGGCTCAGTTCCATTGACTACACAGGGCACAAACGAGTACCGATTAAGAGCGGTGAGCACAAGGACTTCTTCCTGAACCCCGACGAAGGTAATGCAAATTTTAAGATGTAGCAATGCTTCAAAATATGTCAGGCACATTTTAGACATACCTGCTCTAGCTCATTAACTAGGATATTTTGATATATATATATATATATATATATATATAGAATACAGTTAAAATGTCCATGTGACGGTAAATAATAATAAAATAAAAAGCCAAACACAGATCTGCTGTCTCCCTAGTACTTTCGCGGCTACATCGTGCCGCTCTTCAGGGGATTATGAATTTTATTCGGTACATCATTTTATGACGTCATAGTTTGATGACGTCATAATAGTAGGGTACATAATTTATAAAACACTTATTTGTCCAGTTTACAAGGGTTGAGACCAACTATATGATACGGTTTAAACAAACCAATCCATTAAAAACTTGATTGGAGCAATTACATCGTATAGATATGTACAACAAATCTATAGATACGTACTCCGTACTAAAATTAAAACCGGTCATGGTATACAAAGTTTTGCCGTATAGTACATGTAAAATAGATGCGGTAACTTGGAATAATGTAAACTCTCAATAGTAAATTGCGTTAGTAAACACTATCAAACATAAGTTTCATATTTGTACATAAAAACAGTACATACAAAATGTGCAAGATAATATACATGTATACATGTACATGTACATGCGGTAAGTTACTGAGAAATCTATTGTATACATAATTTATTTTGTCCTATCACGTTCAGAATTTAACATTGGCTTCATTAGCTGTATGAAAAACATTTCTTTATTCTCTCTTTGTAATACATCAGAGTTGGACATTTGGTAAATTGGCAAAACAAAAAAATTTCACAGCACAGATATGACAGTGTTCGTTAACAGTCAAATATCGCAAGTGTTCCGTTCTTGTTTGCTGGCGGTGTAAGGTTATACGTTTTCGTAATTCCATGCCAGTCTGACCAATATAAAAATCTGAACATTTACTGCATATTAGAGCATATATAACATTTTTTGAAGTACAATTCATATCCGTTTTAATTTTGAATTAAAACCATTTTTGAATGTATAACTTTGACAGTCTATAATAATATCGCATGTTTTACATCGCTTTTGCATACATTTTGTGACAGATGTTTCTCTTACTTCAGAATCAAATTTTGAAGCACATAAGATACGTTTAAGATTTTTTGGTTGACGTTTACAATTTATGATTTTCTTTTTATTGAGTATAGATTTCATTCTTTCGCTGTTTTTCAAAATCCTCGCTACCTCTAACAATAGGAAATATATTATAATTGCTTGGGTTGTATGTACTTACAAAAGGAATACTATTACAGGAACCTAGTTTCTCCTGTGTGCGTAACTGAATTGGTCCCTCTTTCTTAGCTCTTGCTATCCCGTGGTATATATATATACTGTATTTGAATTGCGTATTTTGATGAAGCTAGCAAAATAAATATGCGTTCTCTTCAATGTTCCCACTTACTGATTAGCTAGTACAGGAATGTAAATGTAAACACAAATGTAAACTTATTGTTTATGAAGAAAAAAATATATAAGATACACCATTAAAAATATCAAAACATGTACCTTATTAAAGAAGATAGTTGAAAGCAAGTTTGAAATTTATATAAACAAATATATATCAATATACATGTACTAGAAATATCAAAAGCTCTGTGTCCGATATTTTATATAAAAATAATAATATAAAAATGCGTTGATATGTAAAGCATGAACGCTTTCATTATATCTTCATACGCTTTTAATTGTTAGGCTTACATTATATGGTTACCTACTTAGTAACAAAGTATGACATCATCAATAATTCATTAATTTGACATTCTGGCGTCATATTAAAGGGAGATAATTATGTTGATATGCTTGTGTACTCCCCAAAACCCATGGAAATGGCTCTAATATGGGTGTTAAGGTACATTATGTCCAGAAAGACTTTCTATTGTTTGTGTTTTTTGTTTCTTCAACTGCATACTGAACGCAGTATATTTGTACTCCAATCTGATTTTATTATAAGATATTGGTGGAAAATGCATATTTTCAGAGAAACCCTTTGACATGAAGTTTGCATGGGAAGATTACAATGGAAAGCGTCAGGATTCGTTTGACTTTAGTTTAACTGTGGTCGCCAATGTTGACAAATCTGGGAACTCCTTCCCAGAAAATAAAGTCGTCAGTCTCTTAAACCCTGCTGTCCTTGAAATAGAGGTAAGAGATTACTTTTGTCTTTTGATATTAATTCCTCTACAGTAACCTTATATCCCTTCCAAAAAAAGGACGTGTTTATACAATTTGTTTCCATAGTTACATTGAATCAAATTTGATATGAATGACTATAAAACAAACTTGCTGTATACTTTTTTGTTGTCACACAGCATCGGATTTTATGTTTTTTTATAGTTAAGGGAGAGAGTTTCACAGAAATTCTATCATTGTAGGCGGACACTCAATGCAAAGTCGGACAATCCATTGAAGTTAAAATATCGGTAACTAACCCCCTTCCAATTACTCTGACTGGCTGTATACTAAAGATTGCTGACGAAAAGTTCGACGACCACCCAGAAATAAAAGAAAGGTAAGCGGCCACACGAATGTTCCTATTGCAAGTTACTTGTGAAATTAACAGCTTGACTGTTCTATACAACATATGTGATCCACACGAGCTGATTATATTCTCCTGAATCATTCATTTTTTGAACTTTTTACCAGACATTCCAAATAGTTTAAAACATTACAGTGGGGAAAAAACACGATGCATACAAAGAATTCATTAAGTTATTCCTGGGAGATTTTGTCCGGTCAGCGAAATAAGACTTTTTCTTATCATGCATCCATAAGATGGCATTTAAGACAAAAATGATACGGGATATGTATATATAACCTGAAGCCTTTCGTCACATCTTGGGAATACTTCAGACTGTTTAATCAATGTTAGAACAAATAGATAATAGGCAATGTCAAGTTTAAGGCAAAGAGCATTGTCATCTTATCTAAACACGGTAGCGATGATGGGGGTATTTTATATATAACAAGCGATGGATGTTACACAGTAACACAAGCGATGGATATTATATAAATACAGACTTGGTTGAGGGCAATCCTCGGTTTTACGAACCTGACCTGGACAATATTAACTTCGGCCTCAGTTATATTGACCAGGTAAGGTCCATAAAACCGTTCTACTGATTTGTCGGATTTTTTTTTCTATCGGTGAATGATGTTGAGCGTATATCTATATATCGTTCGTTTCAGACCTTTATAATTACAGCCTGAACCTTGACAACGCTATCTTTATAGTCTTTACCATAAATATTGTCAACGCAAGTAGTGACATTCGTCAAATGTATGAATTTCCACATAGAATTCTATATATGACTATACCACATACATATCACTGTGCCACATTCAACGTTTAATTAGCACAGTGGTCGTCAGCCCGATAACCTGAACAGATCATAGTGATAAATAAACCCCAAATAAATATAATCATGTTTGTGATGTGGACAGAATTTATGAATCATTATTCAGCGTCAAATTAAGTGATTACAATCAAGTTTACTATTTTTGCACACCCACATACATTCATATGGTTTAAGGGCATTTTTATTGACTTAGATAATTCTTTTATCAGCCAATAACGTAAGGATGACGTCACCGTTGGTATCGTCGCTTTTGACTTGCTGATACAGCTCGTAATAATTTCTGAGGGAAAAGAGTTCCCCAATAAAATTGGATTTCCACAAGGATTGTGTATAGTCAATTAAATTAAACTAATTATTCCAAGGTATTTTTATACTATAGAGAAATAATAAAACAAAACCCCGGAGTGTACTCTAAATAAACCGCGAATCCAGAATGTACTCTCATTATAGATATCTTATTAAGAGCACACACTGTTTTTGTGTTACATGTCAATTCATTGGAATATATTTAATCTCATCCTTAAATTACACATACATTAATGTTATACATCAGTCACATTTCTATATTAACATTTCCGTCAATGTGTAAAATTTGCAACAGTAGCTGATTACGAGGAATTCAGGCGTTAAAGTGGTATGACAAGGTTAGGAAATAATGAACCGATTGTCATGAAAATTGACAAAAGTGATCTTTGCGGCATCATTTCTTTGTTGCAAATATAACTATGCTTTTCCATGCGAATTCCATCAATATATAGACTTTTTGTAGAAAACATGCAATAAACAATAAAAAAGTAGATATTTCAAAATATGGATAAACAGATGCTCCAACTGTCGGCAAAGTTTAGAAATTACAGAAAGAAACCTATTTTAGTTGATAAATTTTATATGACGATTGTCATCTTTTGGAGCATTTCTATTCCAACAAAATATTGAATTCGGAAAATAAATTCAATAAACCTATTTGGTCAAGAATAAAAACACAGCCTTTCTTTCCCCTATCATTACCTTGTCGTCACGGTACTCAGGCGTAGGTCTAACGTTCGACTGGATAATCTGTTATCTCGGAAGGTAGCATTTTATGAGTGTTTCATATCACATTGATATATTTTGGCATTATTTACATGGCACGTATCTACCGTGATGCGGAAGAAGCGTTCCGCTCTCTTAGTCATTTGACTTTGTTTTCGATAATCTTATGGTGAATTGATATAACTGTTTTTTCTACTCTTGCTTTTCCAGCGATCTCAAACAGAACGAAACATTAAGGAGAAGTTTCAAGCTGACGGCCAATCGAAAGGGAAAAGGATTGATCATTGTTACCCTTGACACAAAAGAGCTTCCAGACATCATGGAATTTAAGGACGTCATGATCATGTAATGAATTCTGTCCATACGTGACCGTCCCTAGTGATGCCTAGTATCTAGCGGTATATATGACAATTCAAAACAAAACAAACCATTTCGCTATTTCAGTGTCAATGACTTTGTCGGCACTCCTAAGAGTAGATATAGTCTATTTGCATATATATCCTTTAAGAATTTCTAGGAATTTCCATATTGAATTGTGCCATATTTTCAAAAGAGGACTTTCGAATTGTTATCTCAGGTTTTATATACCAATGCTGCACATGTATCATGACGATAAAAATGTCACGAATTACAATAAAAAAAATCTCGGATTTAGACCTTAATGATTAAGTTGAACATATTATATAATGGACATCTGTATGGTAAATTGCGTTTTGACCATAACAAGTGTTCTAAAAAGATGGGTTATATGATGTTTGCACATTTAGCGAGCCTCTCTCAAATTATTATGTCTAATGCCATATTCACATACATATTAAACTGCTTTCCCAATTCTAATATATTTTGTCATTATATGAATATTATTTTGAAAATTAAACAAAACCGAAGTTTTTCTACAGTGAATGTAATAGCAAGAACAAGCAGTTTGAAGAAACCTAACATAAGCAGTCTTGTATTTGAATAAGTATGTATAGAAGTATTTAGCATATCTGGTCTTTCATAAAATACAAGAATACATTATAAATTTGATAATCTTAATAAGTATTCCATGTTTATAACAACAATGTAGAAAAAGTGAAATCGGAAGGATTTAAATCATGTATTCATACGCACTGATCAGTGTTAATCTGGTCAAATTCATGAGCAAATGAAACAGATTAAGTTTGGTAGTTTCATTGAGTCCAACTTGAGTAGAAATTGAAATATACATGTATATTGTTATTCTTTCATATTATCTTTTACATTTATACATTTATAAAAGACCTTATTTAGGTTATACTATCACGGATTATCTACATGGCTCACATGATTGGTTGTAAATATTTTCTTATGCATTCAAACTGGGAGAGAAAAAGTTATCTGTCCTGATTTCTCCAGGGGAGTGGATACACAATACACTCGATTTTGGACAGGAAATGGAAAATCTCTTTTTCTTTCAACATCATAACAAGAATGCTTTATATACATACATTATAGAAGATATTATGTCAGTATACTCAAATTCTTTTGATATTAATATTTATTGATCAATTATTATCTCTGTAAATGTTTATATTTAAGCAATACGCATTATAATGTGTAGTATATTAATATGTCTTGACAAATAACCGGTGTTCTTTAGATGCTTGTGCTTTCCTTTTCTTTCTTTAATAAAGTTATTCAGACACATTAAATGCTTGTGTTTATTTTGGGGTTCCATAAGTATGCAAAGCCCAATAGTTACTTATGATGCATGTGTGAAGAATTGTGGGAAAGGCCAGTTTACATATCAGCTGATAGATTTCACAACATAGAAATGTATATAATCAACTATCAATTAAAACAACAAGAGTCCCAGGGGGCCTGCATCGCTCACCTGGATATTTCAGTAAGTATGGCAAAATAATCTGATTTAAGTTAAATTTCAAATATGTCCCTACTTTGAACTGACTCGCCAAACAATGGTTCAAACTAAAGTTTGACTAAATCGTGTAATTCCCTTCTTGGGCCCCCTTTCTCACGCCCCAAGAGTGTCATATCCTTCATTTATGCAACATACAACATTGCCAAATAATTCTCAAAACCAAATTTCATCCAAAATCCATTTAGTTTTTCAGGACTAGTAGCGTTTTTGAAAGATTTACCCTTGAGCCAGGTAAGCTTAAGTATTGTTAATAATAATATCATAACAACGTGCAATAACTCTTTAAGTTACAGTCAAATAATTTGAACTTGTTCAAGATCTTGCCGATATATGGCTGCATACAAAGTGTCCTCAAACTTGGTTGATATTTACTCGAGTTATCATGTTCACAAGGTCCAATAACGATATTAATATAAAGGGAAATAAAGTTATTGTCGAAACATTTCGATTTTCAAACTCGTCCGAGATGATCTTTTCGATATATGACTGCATACAAAGTTTCAACAAATTTGAGTTATCGTGTTTACAAGGTCCAATATCAGTATTTTTACAAAGGGCAATAACTCTGTAAGTTGCTGTCAAATAATTTCGATTTTCGAACACATTTGAGATCTTGTCGATATATGGCTGCATAAAAAGTTTCATCAAACTTGGTTGATATTTACTCGAGTTATCGCGTTCACAAGGTCCAATAATGGTATTATTACAAAGGAAATTAATTCTGTAAGTTACTGTTAAAACAAATTTTCGAACTCGAACTCGTCCCAGATCTTGCCGATATATGGCTGCATACGAAATTTCATCAAACTTTTTTTTATTTACTCAAGTTATCGTGTTCACAAGATAAATGTTGACGGACGGACGGACGCCATGGTATGGCATAAGCTCATCTTGGTCCTTTGGACCAGGTGAGCTAAAAATAAGTTACAAATATATGCGACATACAGAATGCTTACACACCCACTCATTATACTATGTAACTCACCATACAGATAATTGTATGAACCCTACATAATTGAATTATCATAATGATCTTAAACTAGAAGTCTATTTATCCCGCGTAACGGTGTCATGACGTATCTCTTTCTCAAGTCGCGCACAACGTTTTTGATATTAGTTCTAGTCCGTTTTCATGATTTCCATATGTACAACTACATGTATGTATAGATAGTAGGTATTTACAGGTTTTCTTGACTCTTAAGGTATCATCACTGTCATATAGGTACTAGGTAGGGCCAAAGACTTCCAGGCTCCCCATGGTCACCTTCAAGGTAACAGAGTGACTAGGTCCACCTGACTATATATTTATCATAAACAAGCAAAATGACTTCATATCAATTTACGTCTATCTGAACTCAATTCCATGCGAAATGTTCAGGCCAAATTGACCTGAACAGTACAACATTGTCAGTTCAGGTCAAGAAAGGGACCTGAATGTGACCTGAAATTGAGCTGATTTTTATCTGAATTTGACATGTAAAAAAATCCTGTCAAAAATAAAGGTCTGTTTCAGGTCAATTGCATGTGAATATTGGCCACATTGACCTGAATAGGGCAAAATAGTTTGTTCATGTCAAGAAATTGACCCGAATTCGACCTCAATTTGACATGTAAATATTTCCTTTTAAATTCAGTGTCAATTTCAGTCAGGTCAATGTCATGTCAGATTCAGGTCATTTTTATCTCAGTTTCCTGACCTGAAATAGATTTTGACAATTTTTTCATGTGAACTTTCAGGTCAAATTTACTTAAGTCATAACGCATGTGCACTTTTTACACATTATATATTGAAGACACTTTCAAATATTTAATACGGGCATTCTGATAAATAACACAATGGAAATTTAACATTTTGTACATGCATGATGATTAATTACTTTACATGTTTTCTTAGCATACAGTTCTCAAATCACACAGCTTCTAAAAACAACCATAACACACAGCTAATGTCTAACCTGCTTTTCTGCAGTTTATATACAGTTTTCCACTTGTATGACACACTAGAATAGCCTTCATTGTTGACTACCTGAGTGAACATAGCCCTGCTAAACCATTGGTGCACACAGCTCTCTGCATGTCTCCGCTTGAAATGGCCGCACATACAGGTGAACCTACATGCGGAGCACGCATCTACTCTTCAGTGACATTTAATACTTTGGGTTTGAGATTAATCAGATGATGGGCTTTCGAATCACCCTTCACCTTGTTAGCTCTATTCTTGAGAAGTATATGGAGGATTATTTTTCGAATTACAAATAGGTTTCATTTAATCCATGGGTATGCATGAGACTGATTTGGAAACGATATGGCCCATAGTTCTTCATGTATCTTTTTTAAATTGTATTTGTATCATGTTATGCATGGGCAATTTAGGGGACTTAGCGAACAAATGGTGGCCGACAGGTAACCGTCATTGATTCTGACAATTGAAGTTTCTTACCGCTGTTTCTCAGATATTACTATATTGATCCTTCTCCAATGTTGTATGGTTTCGTATGGATCCTAGTACATGTTTAATCTCGAGATTGATCGAAAAACAAAATTGCCGACAGGTAGCCATCTTTGATTTCGATTGTTGAAGTTTGTTATCTTTATTTCATGAAAAGGATTAGAATTATAATAGAGGAAAGCTGGGAAAGTAAAGACGAGACATGTCTTACATGGAACTAATAAAGGTCATTCTTTTGGGGTGCCTCTGGGATCTTTTTTTTAAATGTTACTTTTATTTTTGTGGACTATTCAAAATACTGATCATGCACAAAACACGCCGGTACATTATTGGGATTTTTATCTATTTATTTATTTTCACATTTTGGAATCATGTAAAAGTTTTATGTGACGTATATACTTTTCTACTAAACTCAATATAAATGTATGATATATAACCCTAACCTCGATTATACAAATGACAAAAGAAATAGATAATGACAGAGATCAGAAATATTTATTTGAAAAAAAAAGTATTTTTGTACTATAACAAACTGAGATTAACATATATTATGTACATATGTTGTTAATGTCAATGCCAACTGACAGGAACCCATCATACAGAAGTTATATTCCTTACTTCATACCTGGCAAAAAGACGACAGCATCATTCATAGTTTTCGATTTGATATTTACCTGACAACATTTCATCAAATTATATTATTTGTTCAAAATCCTCTTTGAAATTTATTCGACTAATCATTTAAATTAATCAATATAATCATATTTAGGTTCAATACCGCTTAAAATGCCAAAGAAACTTGTATCTCAACACTGCGTTTTTCTATATAATCCTACTTCTAAAAGTTTGTACCCAAAACAATAATTTCGTATTCCGCTTGCTGTAAGTCTTTCGGTTTTGAAAGAGGGACTTATTCCAATTCTGATGTGTGCACAAGCAGTTTTTCCTGTTACACTCCTTTTTGTGAAACTTCGCAGCGAATCTTTTATCTCTTGGGATTGTTTAAACAGGAATCCCACAATAGCGTTTTGTATGTCAGCTGTATTATATTCAAATAACCAAGGTAAGTCACGTTCTATGTGCTTACGTAATCTGAAATCCACTGTATAATCCCAATTTATACGAATGTAACTGACATCAGTTGAAAAAACAACCATGTCGAAATGTTTCTCGAATATGTTCGTCACAGTTGTAAAACTTCTATTCATTCGCCAATCCACTTTATTTGGTACAATGTAATTTTCCAGTGTACAAGGATGGTCGTGATTAATGACAAACTGTCGATTCGTAATGATAGTAATAATAAAAGTGGACACGATTCCTGATAATCTATCAGACCACCCACCGCATCGCCCCCTCCTCGCAGAACAGCAGTCATACACAATGTATCTATCGTTTAAATCCTTGTATTTGGTACAATGTAATTTTCCAGTTTACACGGATGCTCGTGATTGGTGACAAACTGTCGATTCGTAATGACAAACAATAAACGTGAACACGATTCCTGATAATCTATCAGACCACCCATCGAATCGTCCACTTCTCGCAAAACTGCAGTCATACACAATGCATATTTTTCTTAAATCATTGTAGAAGCCGAAGAAAAACGTAGCAGCTTTTCTTGAATGAAATCAGCGCTTCCACTTTCGGTTGTGTTCCCGAAGATATTTTCGCACAAGTAATTCAGTCGTCATGTTTTTGTGGTATCATTGAGTTAATGTTTGGACTGCTTGAATTTCTTAACATTATATTTGTATGATGCATCGCTGAGACTGATAAAATTTGCATTCTGAAAGTGTCTTGGACGTCTGGATTTATATTAGACTGTGTTGAAATACAAAATATCCATATCAAAAGCGGAACAATAATAATAAGTCTTCTGCATTTGCTTGAATAAATCGGGGCGGAAAGTCATGTAAAGAAAAACAATATATAAAAAGACTGTTATACTTTATCGATCGTTTTAAATATGTGTCTAAATGAATTGACATATAGTTAAAGCGTAATTGCAGCTTAAGAATTCTATAGTGTGCTCCAGAAAAACTCGAAATATTATAATGAGGATATAATTTGCAGATAAGCTGGTTTCAAAATAAGTGGGGTAAATGAAGACTATAGGTTGCGTATTTTACCGAAAAGTTGGCGTAAAGAACCTACCTGTTTAATAACCTCATTATCCATCTCCATATCTCTGAAATGTAAACAATATTTTATGCTAAATGATTGTCAACTCATGATAAATGAAGGTTTAGTGAAAACAACAGGTATGGCAAGGGTAGTCAAGAAAACACATTCAAAGATTTCATCTTATTTTATTTAGGAAAACTCCATATCAATACAGGGTTGCTCTTACCTTTAGTTTTAAATCACTCATTCTATTCTTCTTCAGCCAAATGTCAAATGTCAATCAAGAATAATTTTCCACAGCTTCAATGTAGCAAACCTTTGCCAATACATCTCTCGAGAGGAACGAATTCTGACAATGGTAGAGTCATAAGGTACTTAAATTTGGTAACTGTATGAACAGCTACAAGCGAACGATAACAATATACGTGATATGAACGTTCAAAAGGGTCACCATGTTAAAGTACATTAATTGTTGACTAAAACACATCATTTCGATAGTTCGGTTGGTATGAAATTAAGTTTTGTAAGAGAGGTCATGTGCTTATATTTCATTGTAACCGGAAATTAGGGATTTCAATTGGAAGGAGATCGTGCATAAGAAATCTACAAGGAATTTATAATTCACTTCTACACGCTAAAGTATAAGACCGCATAAAAATGATGTGTTTTACCTCCGGTAGTACATGTATATCATTTAAATACTACGCCGTGTGTCTGAACACATGTCCATTCAAAATCTTAATTACTGCTTACACACTCTATTTTAAATAAGAGATATGTTCTAAAACTATGTGTATCGAGATGAAATCATGAACAGTTTACGCAGTTCACTCTCTTGTGTGTGCTTAGTAGTGCTACGTATACCTAAACCGAAAGTAGCAAACGTGGAAGTGGCATATGAAACCCAAAGCAGGAAAAATAAACATGTTTACGGGTTCTGGTTACAACAACGACAAAGCACTGCCGTCAGGTAAGGAAATAATCATGTAAACAAATAACATGAATACCAGAAGTATCTCATTTTTATTAATGGTAATATTCTTGGCAAAATGTACAAAATGGCTACTTTATTAGCCCATACTTGCTGTTATATAACTTATTTGTTTTACGTTATATTTTCTTAGGGTGATTAATATATTCTAAAGAACACCGGACAAAGATGGCCCTCGAAGAATTCTTTCAATTTATAGAGGATGGATACTTTGACCTCCATATGGATTCTATTATTGTTGAAAACATGTATAGGGCTACCAAAGCTATCGTTAAGTACATTGTTGATAAAATCGGTGAACTTGATCCTTATTTGAATGCTAAAGAGATTGTAAGTGTTGGCAGCTTTGTAGAAAAGACAAAGATTCGGTCTCCTAATGAATTTGACTTCATGGCATGTCTTGATTTCCTCTCAAATGAGGATGTCATCGAACTCGAGGCCAAAGAAGCTTGTGAACCAGGCTATATGATAGCTTTTCTGAAGTCAAAACCTAAAGACATGATTCTAACAGCTATGCAACTTTATGGAGACGTCTGGTGTATCCATCCTGCTGGATTAAGGGAACAATACAACAAACGATTACTCGAGGCTGTGAAAACCATTATAGGTTATAGTGTTATAACACCTCATGGTGCCATGTATGTCCGTGGATCACAGTATCTTGCTTTGGAATTAGAATGGGTCAGATTTAGCCATGAATACAAAGAAACAGATGTTAACAAGGGTTTGTCAAAAGCATATATTGATTGCGAAATCGCGCATCACCTCAAAGTGGATGTTGATGTCATGCCCGCTGTACGTGTAGAAAATGCTTCTCTTGTAACATCTCTACCTGGATTTCCACACCATATGACAGATGTCGTTGCATCTAAGGGGTTTCATTTAGTGTACAAGGCATCAGGTCATAATTCCAACCACCCCTTCTTGCAGGCGTCATTTGCCACATCAGAGGTTGCACTGATGCAAAAACTTCATCCTGTTCACAAGCGATGCTACAAATTATTAAAATACCTTCTCACAGATGGCACAAATGTCAACCTCAGACACAAAAATATTACTCTTTCATCATACATGTTCAAGACGGCTGTTCTGTTCCATGAATACGACTGCCTTTGCAGTGGTTTTCCTGACCTTGTCAGATGTTGTTTAGACATTATTAAGTATGTAAAGCTCAAGTTTGGTAACGGAATCATGCCAACTTTTTTCATGAGAAAAAAGAATATTTGGGGACAATCTTATAGAATCCCCGACCCGTATCCTTGGGAACCTAGCAAACTTCCCGATGATTGTTGTGGAGGCGACTGGTGTATCATCATGTGGATGGAGATATGGCGCCAAGTGCTAAATAAGGCCATCCTTATCTTTCAAGACGTATGCACATATCACGACGCAACAAAAACTGCTGTTAGTCATCCCAGCATCAAAGGTCACGTAAGTCACCAATATCATCAATCCGCAGCAAGAAAGAACGAGATGGGAAACGCAGATCGAAGTCAAAATATCACTGTTTACAAATCAGTTGCAGTATTAGAAAACGCTATCGACTCGCAGGACGAAACAATCGATGGGAAACATTCTTCGGAAGGTACGTCTGATACAAAATCTTCACAGCAACCTGGAACTGACGTATTACTTTACCAAAGAAAACCAAATGATATCTTTGATGAAGCCTTTCAGGAATTGCGGAAAACATTGCGTTTCTTTAGCAGTACTATTCCGGGAACGGAAATAGATGAACTCCCATGTTGTGCACCAAAACAAGAAATTTGGAAACATGTAGTCACAAATTTCCACGAATATCATGAGGTAATAGAAAAAGCATACAAGAAAAAGATCAACATTCCCAACAAAGAACCGCGCAATTTGGAAGTAACGGAGATCATCTATGACCGGGAATCATTTCACTAACAATCACTAGGTGTACTATTATTTGTTTCTCCTAAAAGGTCAACGGTGACATTTTGTCTAACATTGTTGGCCTCTTGTGAATACAATGCAAAAGTTACTTCAGAGAATGGTATTGCTGAGTTGACTCTGCAGATTTTTGTTACGTGACATTTCTTCTTTTATGAGGAGTTTGGTACACATGAAAGCACCAAACACGTATTACGAGTATAGCAATGGCTCTGTTGATGATTATATAATGATTCTTTGTTTATATTTTCATGAAAAGACATAGAAAATTAGACATTTTGTACTTGAATGAGAGCTAGAGCTAATTTCCTTATTATAGATTAGGTTGACCTCAGCTTATATTGTTAAAATATGTTTTGCTAGACTAATCATCTGAATAACGTTAGAGTAAAATGATAGAATGAATCAAAATATAAGCGTAGAGAACGTTCAATACGGGAACATGTGAACAAGTATAAATCAAAGGCATCGGTTGATTTAAAAACCGCAAGAGCAAAGTACATACCTGTTTAGGATATCCATTATCGATTTCAATAGAATGTCAAAGAAAACAAAACATTTTATTCAAAATGATAAACAATTTTTAAATTACAGGTAAAGTATATTACTACAGACACTATACAGATACTAGATGTAATTGAAATTTTAGTTTAGAAGCACTCCATATCAATTCACAATCGTCTTACATTGAGTTTTAAGTTTCTGTAATAAACTGTGTTGAATAATACTAGCACGTGGAATCAAATGCTACCCTAAATGTCCAAATAAATATCATGTCTTATGATATTATAACAATCACAGAATTCCGTGCCTTCAGATGTGTTGACTTTTTGTTTATTGCTTCGTATAAAAATACTTGTTGTTTATAGTATCATTTAACACATCATGACAGCTGAGATCGATATTTCTCTTACCCTGGACAGGGATATTCGCAGTTTTACCGGAGTGAAATTTTCTTATCTCACCCTAGGGAAAAGACAAGCTACACGTGCTCTTTTCACGTTCTCAACATTTGTATTTCGTCACGTCAACAATATCATGACGTCACGGCAACAGTACAATGACGTCAAGTCAACATTTCCTTGCATTGATTTAACGTTAATATTAGATACATAAGAGGGTAAACAGGGTAAGAGAAAAATAATCATTCACCCCCATGGAAGTGAGACAGGGTAATCTCAACCCTCGGGGTAAGATAATTGAGCCTCGTGTTTGGCAACTTAAGAATCTTTCCCTCGGGTTGAGATTCTTCTGTCTCACTCCCAAGGGGGTGAAATATTCTATTATTCTCTTACCCTGGACAGGGATATCCACAGTTTTACCGGTATGAGATTTTCGTGTCTCATCCTAATTTGACACAAGCTAAAATAATCGCATTTCGTCACGTCAACAATTCCATGACGTCACGGCGACAATCAAATCACGCCATGTCAACATTTCCTTGCATTGATGTAATATCCAAATTAGATACATAAGAGAGTAAACAGGGTAAGAAAAAAATAAGCATTCATCACCTTGGTGGTGAGACAGGGTAATCCCACCCTCCCTTGGGTTGAGATTCCCTTGTCTCATCCACAAGGGGGTGAAAGATTCTATTAATCTCAACTAACTAACACACGAAATCAAACAAAATATATTCATAAACACATAAATAAAACGCATGAAACATATCACTGATAGATTAGTGCTTTGAAGATTCCATATATATGTACAACAGCTGTTTAACTGGCTTACGGAGAATTAATTTCTAATTGTAACAAGCGGGGTTCTGTCCAATGATCGAGGCTACAAAATACAGAATCTTAATGAATATGTTAGGTCACCGATTGTATAAGACAAGATATTTTGAAGACAGAACACAAACAACATTTACGTCTCGGGTTATGAAGTAAGTACATTGAACCAAATAATGTAAAATCCTTTTGAAATCGAATTAAGAAGAAAATCGGTCAACTAATTATGATGATGAATTTGCAATTGATTCATCTTTATACAATGTACAGGTAATTTGAATTATATAACATATTATCCGTCGCGTAACTACCTTTAAACGCAGAGTTTTGTTAGGGTGCATCTGCAAATCAACATTAACTATTAGTCTAATGGCTTTTCATTTCAGAATATTTTATTGTACAAAGTTCAACGTAATAAAATATTCTGGGATGAAAAAGCGTTAGACATTAGACCTTAGTCAAAATGAAACAATAGAAAACCTTGATCACTATTTAAATCGAAATTTAGGCAGAACTCCGGAAACGATTATATTGCTTGCCATGTCTAGAACCAGATGTCTATTCTACAGAGGTCTACAGCCAGAGGAATATCCATAAGGAATCTTCAGCCAGAAGTCCATTATACAAAGGTCTACAGCAAAACATATATTCTATAGAGACCTCAGACATCCTTCGGGGGTCTACAGACAGAGGTCCATTCTACAGAGGTCTACAGCCAGAGGACTATTCTTAAGGAGTCTTCAGCCAGAGGTCCATTCTACAGAGGTCTACAGCCAGAAGTCTATTCTACAGAGGTCTACAAACAGAGGTCTGTTATACAGAGGTCTACAGCCAAACATCTATTATATAGATACCTCCGTCAGAGGTCTAATCTACAACGGTCTACAGTCAGAGGTCTATTCTACAGAGATCTACAGCCAAAAGTTGTTTCGATAGAAGAGTGCAGCTAGAGGTTTATCCTACAGATGTCTACGGCCAAAGATATAGTCTACAGAGGTCCACAGCCAGTGTCAAAATAAATGCCTTTCTAGAAGAAAACTCCATAACTTGAAAACCTTGACAAAGCATCCTATAACAGAAGCGGATGCCGTCGATGATTAAATGATTCCATTGCAGTTGTCCTTCTTAGGAGGTTATAAGGTAAAAATAAATCGCCAACGCCTTGGGTCAAGGTAGAATAGCTACACATTTTGCTGTGTAAACATGGGTGTGTAATCTGTCGTCTGTTATACGGACTTGGTAATTCACTACTCCGTTACAAATGGGAAGCACATAGAGTAATGGTATTTTGTAATTAAATGTACGTTCTAAAACCGCATGTCGACTATCGTACATTTGGTCAATGCCAATGGTCACTCAACCGACATAGGAAATGGGCCATATACAAAATAGAAATATGAACAATTTACGCATTACACTACCTTGTATAAGGTAAAAATAAATCGCCAAAATACACCATTTCCACTTATGCTACTTTTTCTGGTTAGAAATTACTTCGGACAGTTGTATCTTGACCAAAATTTATATGCACGTCTTTTGAGTTGGGGGCTAACAGACACGAGGTCAATTCGGTGCTAAATTGAGCGATGAACTCCAAAATACATGCGTGCGGTTGCATTCTTACTGAATGCATTCGGTCAATAATGTGCTTTTGTCATCATTTCAAGAGTATTTTAGACCGTTGGATCTAGTAAGGCGGGTGCTCAATTGAGCGTTAAAATTCATCACATTTCCGGAACAGCACACTTCCTCAATGTATACGGTTAAAAATTCGTCTGTCAACATTTCAAGAGTATTTTAGACCGTTGAATTCTGACCAATATTGATGTGCACCTCTAGTGAGGTGGGGGATCACAAAAATCAGCTCAAATCAGTGCTTGATTGACCGATTAACATCAAACCACGTGCGCGCTGCAACATTGTAACTGAATGTAAACGCTTAAAAATGCGTGACATTGTAGCATTAAAGAATTCTTTTAAAATATTTGTATCTCGACCATGCTCGCGGCAGCATTCTTAATAAATATAAATGATTAGAAATGCGTTTGTGTCATCAGTAAAAAATTATCGGAACAAGATTCTGTATTCAGACATGGGGGGGGGGGGGGGGGGGGGGGGGGGGGGGGGAGGCCATAACTGCCATAAAACTATGTGGATGAAAAAGACCCTGTTGTACATCTTTATTGTATGTATTTTGGGGGTTTGACCTCTAGATCACTGACCATACTTATTGGTATAGGGGTCGGTCCTTGGGTGAACAATAGGAAGGTGTCAACCCCGGTTACTTCAGATATAATAAAGGCACAGATAGGTATAAGTACAGGCGCTGAGGAGTCTCCACACACTCCTATATAAGTGTGAAGGCACTGTCACAAGGAATGACAAGGGATGTAGAATTTGCATTCAACATATTGTTTTCAGGTATGTAATGCATATTTGTGTAGTTTCATTGCTGCAATGAAGGAATGAGATTGGAAATATTTAAGGATGGATGGATGTTGGTTCAGTAACAGCACGTACCTCCCAGCATTCAAATATTAAAACATGATGCATTCAGTCTCAACACTGCAACACACAAGGAAAATATTGAAACCAGTTTCTTTAATATTGTGGTATAAAGATAGAAGTAACACAATATTTTAAATACACACAGATAATAACATGCTCACACACTTCATTTAATGGCGAAATTTGCTACAGCTGCTTTACAAGCATCAGTTTCTTTAATATTGTGGTATAAAGATAGAAGTAACACAATATTTTAAATACACACAGATAATAACATGCTCACACACTTCGTTTAATGGCGAAATTTGCTACAGCTGCTTTACAAGCATCACTTATCTCTGGATACTTGTACACATATCCATTCTTTAGGGTTCTATCTGGTGAAACCTGTTGGCCCTCCAAAATTATCTTTGCCCTTTCAGATCCGAACATAACTTTGATGGTGGCCTCATTTACAAATCCTGGAACCAAGGCAGGCCGAGACATTGACTTGGCCAGGGCTTCAGAAAATTCTTTGTTTGTAATAGCCTGTGGGGACACACCATTTAATACCCCGTTGACAGAGTCAGTTATAATGCCATGATGAAATATGCCAGCCAGGTCATTGACATGTATCCAGGGCAGCCATTGAGTTCCCTTTCCTATTTTTCCACCACCTCCAAGAAAATAACTTGGATATAGCTGCTGGATCATCCCTCCATCTCCTGCAAGTACCACACCTACACACAAAGACAAACACATCCAACATATGTATATTTATTACATTTTTACCAGTGAAATATCAAAAATTATTCGTTCTATAAAAGTGATAGTTGATAAAAAATGTAATAAACAGAATATCTAACAGTGTCTTCAGTAATACATGTACCAAATATCCCCACTCGTGAAATATATTTGGTATTACTGAAGACACTGTTAGATATCCTCTATATATGTATTGGTGTACTGTAATAATGTAAGGATGTACCAGAACATCCAGCTGATATCAAACCCATATTGCAAGTAGTGACATGGTTCATACAGACCCTGAAAAGTTCATGAATTTCATAGGAGTGCTTTAAGCTTTCTTTTTTTTTTTTTTTTTTTATCTAGTTGAAATTTGTTTGAAAAGTATTAGTAAGTGCTTGCAAAATATTTTGAATGACCTGTATGAACCATCAGTGCCATAAAATACCTTCAATTTACATAGGCATACAAAAGGTATTGTATTAACAGTACTCCTACAGTTGGGAGCAAACTAACCTTGGTACCAAGTGCAGTTCGTAGTGCACACGTAGTGAACAACGTAGTGCACTAGACTAAACATCGTAGTGCACTTGAGTTCACTACGATGTTAACTCCAGTGCACTACAATGTTAACTCCAGTGCACTACGATGTTAACTCCAGTGCACTACAATGTTAACCCAAGTGCACTATGATGTACCTATATTATATTCATTATCCATCAATTTACTAGAAGTTAAAGTAAAACAATAGGATATACAATATTCTTGCAAAAAGTACAAGTCCAGTTTTCTGAAAAACGACTCTCAAATTGATGAAATTAATGCAAAAGATAACTTACATTGGTTTTTTTCATGTTCATAATCATAATTAAGGAGATATTGATGTTTGCTTTCCGTCGACTCATTATCATACCAATAATAATTACCCACCGATTTTCAACTTATAAAAATTGCATATCTCATGTAATATTCAAGGTAAAAGAAATGTTCATACCTTTTAGAATTACAAATTACAAGAGGCCCAGGGCTACGGTCTTGATCACCTGAGTTTTGAAATATTTCTGTCAATTTGACCCCGCCCATCAGCCACTGGGCGTCAGATGGGCCAACATTTGCATACCATCAAACTGCCTTCCAAAAGTTAAACTGCTAATTCTAACCAAGTTAGAATAAATTCCATAAGAAATCCAACAAATTTGATTTCCTTTTATAAACTATAATAAAATTTACCTCCTCCCCAGGGGCAAACATGAGACCCTAGGGTCATGAAATTCACAATTTTGGTACAACACCTTAAGAGCCTTCCATTTATAAAGAATATATTGATTCTACCTTATTTGTGTGCTAAGATTTTTGAAATTCTAGATAATTTTACCCTTTTTTGCCCCACCCATCAGCTCCTGGGGTTCAGTCAGGGCCAACATGTGCATTCCATCAAACTTTCATCCAATCTTGCTAATTTGAACCAAGTGAGAATGAATTCCAACAGAAATCAAACAATTGATAGTCAAAAATGTAATTTCCCTATACAAACTATAGTAAAGTCTACCCACTCGCTGGGGGCAAACATGAGACCCTAGGGTCATGAAATTCACAATTTTGGTATAGCAACTTTAGGCTCTTCCATCTATGACGAGTATTTGATTAGAACCTTAATTGGGTGTTGAGAAGAAGATTTTTGAAATTTCAGTCAATTTGACCCCGCCCCTCAGTTCCCTGGGGGTTAGGGACCATATAATTCAAAAGTTTGTTTAACCTTTGGTTATGGAAGGTTTGTGCAAAAATTCATTAGAATTGGTTCAGGGGTTTCTGAGAAGTCGAAAATGTAAATTGTTTATGGACAGACGATGGATGATGCACGCTGGACGACAATGGACAACAGGCGATTAGAAAAGATCACTTGAGACATTGCCTCAGGTGACCTAATAAATTAAAGCAAACAGTGCTTTTGTGAGGAAATATCATAAATCCTATGTGTTAATATATTACTAACCTAGAGGATAATTTCACTGCCGGGTACATGTATGTAATATTTGGAACAACCAGAGTTCGAACTATTACTAGCTAAAAAATATTGTTTTTCTAGAAAAAAAATGTGTGTTCGAACTATCCGCGTGTTCGAACTAATTGGAGTTTTACCGTACTTTAACATTTGCAGAATTCAACTTATGTGGAAATGTAAAGTTTTAATTGCTAAGCTAGTTGACACGACACACCTCTGAACTTACAAAGGCTTACACATTTTGAAATGATGGCAAGACCAAACTGACATCACTTGTCCAAACCTCACTAACACAGGACTGATACATGTGGTCACTTACCTGATCTCACAGTAAATTGTCGTGTTTTAACATTCTCTGGTAATTTGGAAGATATTTCCCAGTCAATGACAAGTTTAGACAGGAAATCAAAATCTTGTACCAGGCTGTCTTCTGTGTAAACTTCAGTGGGGCTTGGTTTATAGCCAGCTACACAAATGAAATGTAAAATGTCAATGCAACACAAGGAATGTTAATAAAGATTAGCATAACATACAAAATCTAATTCATATATATACACCAATCTATGGTGTTCAAATCCCTGAGTTTTTAATTTTAATTACCACTGACCCTCCAAGAATACAAAGATAGCTCTTCTAGTAAACTTGCCAAAACTTCAATGTGACATGTTAGTATGCTGTGATATCTTAGATTAGATATTTTGTTGTCATGGAAAACCCTGGTGTAAGTAGGCATCACTAAACAATATTTAATCCTCCCCGATTTTCTTTTTGTCCCAAGCAAGTTCTCCCAAGAATGAAGCAATGTGTCAAGCATGCATTTTATCATTCCATTCTGTCCATTTGAACTTAAGCTATTTTCCGGAAACTGTATTTTTGGTGACCTTGACTTGACCTTTTGACCAAACAGAAATCCTCATTCAATAAGGAAGCAGTGTGTGAAGTTTGAGTTTGATTTGCCCACTTGAACTCAAGTTATTGTCCAGAAACCAATTTTCTATCTATAGTGACCTTAACTTATATAGGTCAGTTAAGTCATGTGTAAAGAACAATGGTTTTTATTCAGATTTTTTTCTCAAATACAATTGGTCTTTTCGAGAGGATATTTTGTCACCCATTTTACACTCCATGTACATCAATGATTGCGAAATTAATTTCATAAAAGAAGTTGTTCATCTATTCAAATGAATTTGATTCATATT
Source organism: Pecten maximus (assembly GCF_902652985.1). Classification (NCBI taxonomy): domain Eukaryota; kingdom Metazoa; phylum Mollusca; class Bivalvia; order Pectinida; family Pectinidae; genus Pecten; species Pecten maximus. The sequence continues at coordinate 24,073,497 of NC_047025.1, read as the reverse complement.
TTCTTCTTAATATACGCTGATGATACGGTGCTATTTGCTCAGATGCCAAAAAAGTTGCAATGCACTCTGAAAGCCCTCATATCATACAATCATAAGTACAAACTATATTTGAACACAGTTAAGACGAAAAAAGTATTTCTTAGGAATTGTGGTGGTATAAGAAATACTAGTAATGAAAGATAGTTTTATGATGATAAAGCGCTGCAAGTCGTTGACCAGTTCAATTATCTAGGCATGCTCTTACTCAAAATCATGTGTAGATCAAGGTAACAAGGCATATTATACAATTTGTAATGAATCTTCAAATCATAATTCTAATATCCCAATGCAATGTTCTGTATGCAACACTTACGTCAATAGCATCTTAAGTTAAAGTGCAGAAGTAAGGGGCTTAAATAGAGCCTTTGCTGTTGAAAAGATTCATATAAATTTTTGTAAAAAGCTTCTCAGAGTTAAGAAAAGTACTTGTAATAATTTAGTTTATTGTGAACTGGGAAGGTTACCATCGTCTGTGGGTCGAAAACTGAAAATTATTGAATATTGGTTAAAATTAAAATGTACAACTAATTGTATTTCAAAATCATGTTTAGAGGAAAGAATTTTATTGAATGATAGCTGCATTTCAGATATTTGGAACATTGATAATGTTGATAAAAATTCATTTACATTTATTGAGCAAAGACTTTTTGAAATTTACCGACAGGAATTATTGACAAATATTCAAACAGTCCCAATGGTTTCTTTTACCGACATTACAAATATATTTGAGAAAAACAATCAATAACTTAAATAAGAAACTTTAATAGCTTGTTTTGGACTTAATTCACATAATATGAATATAGTAAGGGGAGATATAGGAACATTCAATGGGACCAAAAACCTGTAACCCATGTAACTCAGATGACATTGAAGACGTTCCATTTTATTCAAAAGTGTTACTTTTATTGTGTCCTAAGATGCCAATATATCAAACCATATTATTATAAAAGACCAAGTGTTTTCGAGTTGATTCAGCTCTTAAACTACTCAAAACATCAATGAAATGAATAATTTCGGAAAATTTCTGACTCTTAGTTTCAAACATTGTAACTGAATTGTTGAATGTACATTTAAATATATCATATCTAATAAGATGAAATATTGGCTCTCTTATGTCTGTCGTTTTTTTTTTTCGTACTGCAAGGTTAATGGATATAAGTTATGTAATATTGTATGAATTCATATACATGAACTGTATGCTGTATAATATGTAGCATGTATTGTATATATTTTGTATGACCACTGTTGAGCGCATGCGCCATTGTAGATTTATAATATATTGTATGCATGTCAACTCTCTGATGTGTTTCACACAAGGATTAAAAAAACTAAACTAAACTGGAGCTTTTGACCCAAAAAGAAACCACAAAAAACACTCCAAATCATGAAGCAATGTGAGTATGGGCTTGATCATCAAACTTGCCAATGAGTTATTCTCCAGAAATTAAATTTTATATTAATAGAGACAATGACCTTGAACCTTTCAACCCAAAAAGTAATCCCAAGCGAGAACTAGATAAAGGAGCCATGTGTGCAGTTTCACTTATTGCCTGGAACTAGTGTTGTGGACGAACAGATGACAGCTAGCATTACAATATCGTCTTCCAATCATTGATTGGGGGTTAATGATATCTGGTTCTCAGATAAACTTACCCACTCCAGATATTGATGCAAACACTTTAGGAGGGGATTTGGACTGCGATATGTATGACACTAGTTTTTTGGAGGTCTCTATCCTACTGGATCTGACCTTCTCCATAAACTCGGGAGTCCATCTACAACAATGTTATATCAATAAAGACTGGTCAATCACAGTACACTGAATTAGATATGGACTTAAAGGACCTAATATACAACATATATTTTAAATGACAGGACTTCATTTTATACCCATATAGATGCCCATATTTGGAATATTAAATGTAATGACCGAGACAAAAATCTGATGAAAAAATTATTGACCTTTTACCTCTATTTTTGACATATACTTTAGGAATTTATGAAAGACTTAATACACTATATACTGATAATTGAAGCACTTAGAGAATCAGTTAATGAGATTAAAATAATATTTCCTGGAAAACCTGTTTGAGATCAGTATTAGATGATAACAATTTATACCTCTTCAGTGGATTTAGGATGTTTTCTCCTGCCACATTCACCACTGCCGTTGTGTCTTCTGGAATACCGTTACGGTCCAAATCATTCTGATAATGTAGAATTACATATAAATGTTCTACAGGGCAAACATCAATTTATATTTCAGTAATTAAAGCTAGCCTTGCTAGATACTGTCTAGATGGTTTGCTTAAGCAAAACTCTGCAGTCTCTGGGACTTTGATCTAAAGAAATATTGTTAATATAATCCAAAACCTTCCTAGCTCTTACAGTTAATATATAAAAACAGACAGTTATTGGCTGCATATATATAGACTACAATGGCTAGGTCTCCAAAAGCTCCATATCAAATACCCAGTAATTTCTACTATTCAAAAAATGACTACTAGAACTTTAGGCCACAGGCTAGCAACTCCTTAAAATCACCATGAAAAAATAATTCATTGAATTATAGTCCACATGTTCAGAAGTTGTCCAAGCAATAATTTATCTGATTTTCAACAAAGGAACTGAAAATTGAGTTTGCATGTTCAGGACTGACTGGAAAGAAAGTCCTTCTATTTGACCAAAACTGTTTTTTACATCCTTTATTTCAAACTCCAATTAGAGTAATTATAAGATAACCAGAAAGATGTAGTGTAAAGTACTAGTTTGACAAAAAGGAGGTTTCTTAATGTACATGTGCACAATCAAAATCTCCCAAATGGAAATTCCAAAATGTTGGCAAGTACAAATATTCAAACATCCATCATTGTTTTAGAATTTTTATAGCTTACATTTTAGTTTAACAGTATGGTAAACAAAATCTAAATGTACAACAAGCGGCACATGGGCCTTAATGGTCATCTGACTTTTAAGACCCTCCAATACATACTCAGTAGCAAGTGTAGACGTACTGTCGCTCACGGCCAAATCTTCGACCAACCCAAAAAATAACAACACTTTGTCAAGACCATCTCAGGATCATTTCAGGTAAGATTGAGCTGAATCCCACTGGTGGAATTTGAGACGAAGTTTAAAATAGGTGTTGTTCAGGAAAACCTGATTACACAATCATGATACAAAATGGCCACCATGGCTGCTGTCGAAAGTTTTTATGAGACTGCAAAAAACAACACTATGTTGAATTGGCTTCTCTTCCTTAATACTAAAGCCGCCATCTTGGATTTCAGACCAACCCGAAAAATTGAGTGTCATGATTTTGATTCAAGATATTCTTTCATTTTAAACTATGGGGAGATCAGCTAGTCTAGAATAATTTAGCTTGGCATATATGTCTTTACAAAAACTTAGTGACTGGAAGTCAATCTAACATGTGGAACACTGTTGTAATAATATGTGGACTTTACCTACCCAGGTTTGTGTGTCCTTGCCAGGTCGTCTGGACACTATCATCACTTTGTGTCCATTTTCTAAGAGCAATTTCCTCAAGTGATGTCCAACCAATCCAGTCCCACCAGCTTTTGCAAGAAAATAATTTGTAATGTTAAAGTTCAGCTGACCTCATGGAATATTAGATGATAGAGAAAAACAAGAAATGTCTTTAAAAAAGATAAACAGTATATAGTTTTAATGCTGGTGGTTATAATGCAAAACTGCTGGAGAAATAAATTAAAGAACTAATGCGTTTCAGCACGGATAACAAAATTATATCAGATTGAATCATTTTTGATGATAATGAGACTGCATTTGAATCAGGAATATAATTTTATTAATGTGTCATTTGAAAAGATACATCCACTTAATTATTCAGCTTGCATTCAATCTTAACTTTGTTTCGTTTTTAACTGCATATCTATGGCGCGGGAAGGATATCATAATTAAATATTTTTGCCTAGGTAAAAATCGAATATTGCTTAGGCAAAAATATTTCTGCCTAGGCAATATTCGATTTTTGCCCAGGCAAAATTATTTCTGCCTAGCTAGGCAAAATTGATTTTGTTTCTATTATTGCCTAGGCAAAAATCGAATTTTGCCTAAGCAGAAATCGAATTTTGCCTAGGCAAATTTATTTTTGCTTAGGCAGAAATATTTTTGCCTAGGCAAAATTCGATTTCTGCTTAGGCAAAATTGCCTAGGCAAAAATATTTAATTATGACATCCTTCCCGCGCCATACATATCTGCATTTTGCATTTACCGCTACATTGACCAATCACACACTTCATCTTGACTAGTAACACCACCTGTCACGTCATATCCGGGGCCAAAAGAATATCATACGGCTATGCCGAAAAACAGTCTAGTGGCTAAACTCAAATTTGATCTATGTAGATTCGCATGGAGAGCGTTGAGATGCTTACACTTTCGGAACACCTGATCTTATCCTAGTACATGTACATGGAAATTTATTATTTCATTACCTGTAATAGTGAGATGTGCGCACACATTGTCAGGTGTATTATACCAATAAAATATTTTGAAAAATGATTCACCTAAAACAAATTCCTACTGACAACTGACAAGTGCACATGTGTCATGTATTAATAGAGCTTAAGGTTGTCATTTCAGTAATCATGTACAAAATGTGATATGACATCATTTCATTAATTCTATCGGTAATTAGATCAATTTCTAAATATTTCAAAGTTATTAAGGTCACAGCCAAGGTCATTCATTTGAACAACCAAAACATCTAGATCATGAAATTTTACCAAACATATAAAAGTATGCACATTTGGATGTAAATCTGTCATTTTTCCACAGATGTATCAACAGTTATTAATACAAGAGGCCCAGAGGGCCTGTATCGCTCACCTGGTTTCATGAGATATGAAACAAGAATGATGCTTCAGTATATTTGTCGCTGGTATTGCTATGTCAATATATATCATAAGCATTTAATATGGGTACATGTACATTGGTTTTATTTTAATGCTAAAAATGCCAAAAAGTGCATTAATTCATGAAATGAAATTGACTTTTGGCGCGACCCCATAGGGATGCTACCACACAAATGTGAGTGATATCCATATTACTTAGTTTCAGAGAAGATCTTGTTAAGACTAATTGACCCGTTTTGACCCCGCCCTCTGCCCCCTTGGGGGTCAGCTCCTTCCTTTATACAATTTTGAATCCCTACCCCTATAGGATGCTACCAGTCAAACCATTGCTAAGTTTCAGAGAACAATTTTTTTAAATCAATTTAGCCAAATAGACCCCTCTTGGCCCCACCCCTCAGCCCCCTGGCGGCCTGGGTCAACCCCAACATTTGTACAATTTTGAATCCCCACCCCATAACCATGCTACCATACAAATGTGAGTAATATCCATTGCTTAGTTTCAGAGAAGAAGTTGTTTAAACAAATTGACCAATTTTGGCCCCGCCTCTCAGGCCCTTGGGGGTCAGCCCCACCATTTGTACAATTTTGAATCCCCACCCCATAGGGATGCTACAAGGCAAATATGAGTGATATCCATTGCTTAGTTTCAGAGCAGAAGTCGTTTATATCAATATAGCCAAATTGACCACATTTGGCCCCGCCCCTCAGGCCCCTGGGGGGCCAGCCCCACCATTTGTACAATTTTGAATCCTCACCCCATAGTGATGCTACCAGGCAAATATGAGCGATATCCATTGCTCGGTTTCAGAAAAGAAGTCGTTTATATCAATATAGACCAATTGACCCATTTTGGCCCCACCCCTCAGGCCCCTGGGGGGTCAGCCCAATCATTTGTACAATTTTGAATCCCCACCCCATAGTGATGCTACCAGGCAAATATGAGCGATATCCATTGCTTGGTTTCAGAGAAGTCGTTTATATCAATATAGCCAAATTGACCCCTTTTGGCCCCGCCCCTCAGGCCCCTGGGGGCCAGCCCCATCATTTGTACAATTTTGAATCCTCACCCCATACTGATGCTACCAGGCAAATATGAGCGATATCCATTGCTCGGTTTCAGAGAAGTCGTTTATATCAATATAGCCAAATTGACCACATTTGGCCCCGCCCCTCCCCGCCCCTCAGGCCCCTGGGGGGCCAGCCCCATCATTTGTACAATTTTGAATCCTCACCCCATAGTGATGCTACCAGGCAAATATGAGCGATATCCATTGCTCGGTTTCAGAAAAGAAGTCGTTTATATCAATATTGCCCAATTGACCCGTTTTGGCCCCTACCCTCAGGCCCCTGGGGGGCCAGCCCCATCATTTGTACAATTTCGAATCCTCACCCCATAGTGATGCTACCAGGCAGATATGAGTGATATCCATTGCTCAGTTTCAGAGAAGAAGTCGTTTATATCAGGGACGTATAATAATATGTCCCTGTTTATATCAATATAGCCCAATTGACACCTTTCGGCCCCGCCCCTCAGGCCCCTGGGGGGCCAGCCCCATCATTTGTACAATTTTGAATCCTCACCCCATAGTGATGCTACCAGGCAAATATGAGCGATATCCATTGCACGGTTTCAGAGAAGAAGTCGTTTATATCAATATAGCAAAATTGATCCCTTTTGGCCCCGCCCCTCAGGTTCCTGGGGGGCCAGCCCCATCATTTGTACAATTTTGAGTCCCCTACCCATAGGGATGCTTCTGACCAAATTTGATCAAATTCTGATCAGCGGTTATGAAGAAGTCAATTGTTGACGGACGGACGGACGACGGACGGACGCCACGGTATGGCATAAGCTCACCTTGGTCCTTCGGACCAGGTGAGCTAATAAATGAAAGAAAAATAATTGAATATAGAGGAAATTTTCCTAGAACAACAGAAAAGAAATATTATAAGGAGGAAATGCCTAAACATAATGCAAGACTGCTAACAACTTGTAATATTATTCTTCTGGATAATATAACTAGCGACTGTTGTAACGCGTTAGACACTTTTGTCTTCTTTTCCGACTGGTATTGTCAGTACATTAAAAAAAAGTCAAATGCTGTATGGGTTAGATTAAATATGCCCAATTGGTGGTAGGCCTAATGCAAATCATGCATAACATTCGGCATATCTGATGCAATAGGCCTAAAACTCATAATTAATCCACATTATTAACGTCGTTACGGTTACACTGTTAGGTTTAAGAATTTGTTTGATAGGCAATATTAGTTTTATAGTGGTACTAACAGTCAGTAATTAGCAGTTCATTGATTTGTGCTAGATTTATCCCCGTTAAAATTTACTCACCGATAATGACCTTTTCCATTTGAACAATTAAAATTGGCAGGAACCGTAAGTACTATCAGAGTATCATAGTTAGCCTATGTATTTCTAATAATAGCTTGGTGCCGGTCGGTCGTTAATATTGCCTGTTCTGTGCATATTGTATACTGCGACTTCGATCGACCCAGCCCCATATTTTAGCTGCGCAAATTCAATTTTCTCCATGTCCTATTTTATCCCCCTTTTTACACAAAGGTATATTATTGTAACAATAACCGACAAGATTAGATATCTGAATAGATCTCAAAGGGATGCATGGAGAATTTATCTAACAATAATAAGGTAAATTTCCGATTACGCTTCCGATTGGCAAAATGCTTTCCGCATCATTTTTTTAATTCGAAACTAAGGATTTATAAACTGATTTTACGCCTTAATATTCATCGACGCTTCAAAACATATATTACTTCAAATATATTCATATTTACATTATATAAGGAATCCAGTTAACAACCATGGGCGTGTTTTTAAACAATAAAAGTTTAATTGTTGCTGGTCGATGAAAATACGAAACTAAGAAAAATAGCTTTATCTGGAACCAAAATAAAGTCGAAATGCTTGGAAGTGGCCTCTCCGTACTTGTTTGACAATATTCACATAAGCAACTGATGAGAAGGAAGCTATCAATAACATAATAAGATGCCGGTTGTGTATCTTGAACGGCTTCCATTGCCTAGTCTTCAGACATACTCGGCAATTTCTGCGGTTCTGTTGTCTTGTTCGGTGTTGTACGCATATCAAGTTGTTATCAGTGTTGAAGAAATTTCCAAAGGTGTAACTACAACCATCAGTGATCATGATGTGTCTACCCCAGATATCGTCCACGAAACGAAGTCAAGCACAGAGGACGGAGGAGAGGCTTCGAGTATCGAGCCTGTTGAGGATTTAATGAACTTTACGTTGCCATATGATACTCTCGGCTTGAACATTTTCCATGTTCTCACCACAGAAGGGTGGTGCATTTGGGTGAACATTTTATAATTACATTTGATACATCTCTACTAGCAGAATACAACTGTATAGTTTACAATGTTAACGATGTCCTTTGAGCGAAACCGTACTAGTATTTTAACCAATATGTCCCCTATGCCAGCTTTTGTATAATAGGCAAACTTGCCTATTATACGCAAATTGAGACATGGTTTTGTTACTAAAAATAGCCAAAATCCCTTTTTTTATTTTTAGGTCACCTGAGACAAAGTCTCAAGTGACCTATTCTAATCACCTTTTGTCCGGCGTCGTCCGTCCGTAAACAATTTACATTTTCGACTTCTTCTCCAAAACCCCTAAACCAAATTCAAGGATTTGGCAGGAAGCTTCTATGGCTAAAGGTCAACCAAAATTGTGAATTATATGGTTCCCACCCCCTAGGGGCCTGATGGGTGGGGCTAAAAAGGGTCAAATTGACTAAAACTTCAAAAATCTTCTTCTCTACGCTCAGATATGGTGGAATCAAACACTCTTCATAGATGGAAGGGTCTTAAAGTTTTAACCAAAATTGTGAATTTCATGACCCAGGGGTCTCAAGTTTGGCCCTGGGGAAGGGGTAAACTTTACTATAGTTTATATAGGGAAATCACATTTTTGACTTTTATTTGTTGGATTTGTAATTGAATTCAATCTAATTTGGTTAACATTATCAGCACGGGTTGACAGATTAATGGTATGCACATGTTGGCCCTGGCTGACCCCCTGGGGCTGATGGGTGGGGCTAAAAAGGGTCAAATTGACTGAAATTTCAAAAATCTTCTTCTCTACTCTCAGATATGATGGAATCAAATACTCTTCAAATATGGAAAGGTCTTACGGTGCTTTACCAAAATTGTGAATTTCATGACGCCGGGCTCTCACGTTTGCCCCTGGGGAGGGGGTAAACTTTACTATAGTTTATATAGGGAAATCACATTTTTGACTATAATTTGTTTGATGTCTATTGGAATTAATTCTAACTTGGTTAACATTATCAGCTTGTGATGGCAGTTTTATGGTGTGCACATGCATATGTTGGCCCTGACTGACACCCAGGGGCTGATGGGCGGGGCCAAAAAGGGTCATTTAAATTAACTGAAATATTTCAAATCTCAGGTGACCATTAAGGCCCATGGGCCTCTTGTTTTTTAAATTTCACCCAAGTCGCATTTATCAAATCACAAAACATACAAATTCAAAAAAAAATTAAAAATATTTGCACATTTGAAAGTACCAAAAATTGATGCAATACTTACGGTAGAGTATAACATAAAGTTTCTAGGTAGACAACGCTTTTAGTAAACATATTTTAGTCAAATATTATTTACCTTGTATTGTAGTAAATTAAATTGCCATGAATATGTTTCAAAATTTACTGTTTAATTGATTTTGGCTTTTTTAGTACAAATCCATATTCCAAAAAGGCAACTGGCAAAGATAACTTGAATTTGACAGTTTTCCCCGACCTGTTGATAGACCATAGTCCTCCAGAAGGATTGTCCATCTGGTTACCGACCCCTATTTGTAACAGCTATTATGATCTACAATACACTGTATACGATGTGGCTCCTGTAAAACTGAAAAAGTGTCCCTGAACACTGATTATAAATAGGCCTATATCCCTTTTGGGAAATTAAAATTACTCCTTAAATGTACATGTGCATTTGCATTTTAAACCTGGTGTCATGTACATGTTGAAAATAAATGACCTCTAGTAAGGTCAAATTGCCATAGCTCACTGAAGGAATTATTGGCACTTCAATGTGCAGGCCTACTAAAATCATGAAATATGCTAGAATCACCTAATATGATCAGAATTTGAAATTTGAAAGTCAATTTTAGGATTAAAATCATGTTTAACATAGAATATACCATATATATAGAAATACATCCAAATGTGATAACTACAAGTGATAAGTTCATAACTACAATAACATTTGTAAAATTTACTTGGCATCTCTCTTTTAAAGTGGTTTAATTTTCACCCTTGATGATCTTCAAAGCCTATATAACTAAAGTGACAGGTTATAGCCATTACATATATTCCTATAGATTTGCTATGAAAAGAAGTGACTGTAGCCATTGTATCCTTAAAATAGTCGCTCAGCTAAATGAGCGTGCTTCTAGATATTTGACTCATGATCATTTGGTTGATCATCACATGAAGATGGCTGAAGGTGGTGGATTTCTGGCTTAAGTTTCATGGTCTAAAATAGGAGCTATGTAATTAAGTCTCACTAGTTTATAAGACAAATGTAAATTAATGAGTTGTCTTTGTTACCATAATCTTGTGCTAATAAAAAGAATATAGAGGACCAAGATTTCATTACCTGTTTCCTATATAGTTATATAGGTACAGTTGAAATAAAAATGACATTTGTACTGTTTCATTAACACATGTAAAATATTTATATAATGTGTATACATGCATGTATTCATTAAAGCTGGTATATTATGGAAAATAAAATGTACAGTGGACATAATTATTTAACCATTGCGATCTTTACTTCCAGACACTGGTTAACACAGCATATTGCTGTCTGATTTTGCTGGGGAAAGTGATACAGAAACAAGTATTTGGTGACTTGAGGGTCAGTGAACGACAGGTAAGTATCCAAACATCTGTATTCCCAGAGTTCAGTGTTCTTTTGTGACTATTGTTTTAGTAGATTTCACTTACATATAATATAACAATTGCTTTAAATCACTGTTGTTGATAAATTCATGCACATTTTATATCCAACTGTATATAGAAGAGTATTGTCCTTTGCTTACCTTTTGTTACTTTCTGGAGATGCCAGATTTTGTATGCTACACATCTTGTAAGTTGTTAATTTCCATGCAATCCCTGTGTACTACAAAATATGCATGTCTGACGAAAATGTGTATACAACACACTTGTTTTAGTTTTGGTGCCTCTAGATCTGAGGCCACATGTACTAAAAATACCAGTAAAAGTGGAATGCTGTCATCTTGATTCAAGTTAGAGCTTAGACCACTCTCCCCTAGAATAGGCTAATGACGATGATATCTGTTGGATAGTTGTTCCTTTGCAAAATTCTTTTTCTCCAATATTGAAAAGCAACATTTATTCCCATAATGCTTGGCAGCAGTGTATGATCATTCTGATAATGCAATTTAAATTGTTATAAATTAATGAAAAATGATATAAACCACCACCTTGTGTGTTAAATTAATGGAAAAGTAATTATACAAACCACAACAATGTGTGTTGTGTAAGCTTCAATGAAGTCCCTCATTTACATGCCATGACATTTAATTTACTTTTGGTATACATCATGTATATTAGAATTTACAGTATTTTCCCATTGTTGGCAGTAGATCTATATTGTCACATTCAGGTACACACTTGTGTTGGTTATTGACAGCTGTCGTTCCAGGTATGTCAAGTGTCTCCACACAGTCAAATTGCCTTTATTGTAGAGTTTATCCCGCACAAAAAAACAGCTTGCTTACATGTCATCAATGATTTTAGGTTGTTTTAATGATCATGATTCATTTAGTTCTTTAATTTGCCTTTTGTGTAGGATTTGGATATTTTTCACTGGAATATACATTCAGAGGGGTTCACTGTATAGAGTTGGTGACAGAACTAGTAAAATTCAATAATAATTGGCATTTTCTTACCTTGCTGATGCTTACCAACCCTATTGGCCCTATCAGGGGTAATATTGGACCATCTTTATCCACAGTGACCTGCTGCACAACTGAACACAATTTTTCCCCATTGCCAACAAAGTCATTCAGTAAGAGAGGAGTTTCCCCTTGTGAATATTGCTTTAAAGCCCTTCCAATACCTAGTTAACTGTTTACTTTTCATCAATGAAGTAGAGGCATGTTTTGACCTAGATTTGTTGTATTATGACAAGAGATGTGTGGTACGTTATAAAGTAAGTTTTCACTGTAAAAAGCTGTAACAAAAGTGGTACTAATAACTTGTACACAGAAAAACACCTATTAATATCACATTCTGTTTTAATAGATTTTATATCACATTTTACTCTGGCAAACTTTAACACGACAATAAATAAATAAATAAAAACCTCCAATCCTCCCGCTGGTACTGTTATACACTTCAGTATGTCCTGTCTGTAGGATACTTTAAGTAAATCAACAACTTATAATTAACACAAAGTCCTATAAATTTGTTTTGTTCTGACTGATAGATAACTCAAAATACAAACTTACACAAAATTTACTTGTTGTATGTTTAACCTATTTTAACATATTTGTTTTTATTTGCAGCATTTGAAGGATCGAATATGGAATTTCCTGTTCTACAAATTCATCTTCATTTTCGGGGTGATGAATGTGCAGACGATGGATGAAGTGGTCAACTGGGTGGCTTGGTTTACCATCCTTGGCTTCTTTCACCTTCTGATCCAGCTGTCCAAGGACCGCTTTGAATATGTATGTCATATATTCTGCAAAAAGCTATGTTGATTTTGACTTATGTGTAACTATTTTGATAGACAAAATTCTATTATGTTAACATTAAGAAAAGAAAGTTTGACAAATGATAAGCTAGTATGTTGGTATGAAATTGAATGTTTGGCAGATATGCGTAGATACATTGTTAGACTTAGCTACCTGGTACATCACATGTTATCAGGAGTAACTTTCTGTGGCATATTAGACACTTTAAGTGGCATTATGGACATAAGTACATGCATATACTAAATTAGGGAGTGTAGCAGTAAGACTTTATCAGTAATACATTGGGAAGTTAAGGGGTAAGTAATGATTAGAAAGTTTGACAGTGAGACTTTGCTATAACTTGTAGTAATTTCATAAAATCATTTTTCAGGTGTCATTCTCTCCAGCAACACCAAGATGGTTCCACTTGAAGTTGATTTCCCTCCTTAGTGTGGTATTCCTCTGCAGTGCCACCCTAATTGTGATATGTATCTATGTAGGCATGTATGCTGGACTCACAATCTTAGCCTTTATGGCAGCAGAGGTAAGACTTCAATATACATAATAAATTAACTGAAATATTTCAAAATGTAGGTGATCGTTAAGGCCCATGGGTCTCTTGTATGTTATCAAATTACCATTATCAAGTTTCTTCCTTTAAAAGTTGTGTTTGAAAGGTAAATCAAACTTGTACAGTAATTGATGGTGGATTTATATATTGCAGTGTCTGATCCTAAGCTTTCGGACCCTCTACGTTATTCTCCGGTATGTTTTGTGCATAATATTATTTGACATGAAATTCAGAAATAAGCATAAAGCAGTATCTTTGTTTCAATGCTGTTGTCTTGCATAGCTGAAAGAAAGGTTATATACATTTATATGTCTTTGATGTAATTTTAACATTACTTTGTTTTATGAATCTGGAGTGTGCGATTATAGCACATATTCTGTATTTATTCATGGAAAGGTATAAGGTTACCTGATCTTATGTACATGAATGGTATATAAGTGACATGTGTTGTTCCAAATATTTCAGGTACGTGATACATCTGGTGGACATGAATGTTGAGGGAGTGTGGGAGAAGAGAACAGTCTATATCTACTATGCAGAACTTGTATTTGAACTGTCTGTCCTCTCCGTGGATTTCGCACATCACCTACATATGCTAGTATGTGTATTGGTTATTTATATACAAACTTTAGCTATGGCATCAAAGTTTGAATGCCCTTACCTGATTTAAGTTTGATAACATAATTATTGTAAAAAGATGTTGTTTAATTGTTTACAATTTTGAGCTTTGAAACAATTATAGAATTATGATTTTCTATGAACACAGCAGATACTTTTAAAATATTATTAACTTCATTGATGGTTTCACAACAGAAATATTGTACCATAATAAATGGCCTTCTTATTTATTTTCCAGCTATGGGGTAACTTTTTCCTCAGCATGGCCAGTCTTGTGATCTGTATGCAGCTTCGTTACCTGTTCTATGAATTCCAGAGGAGGGTTAGAAGACACAAAAATTACAGAAAAGTTGTGAAAAATATGGAGGCTAGGTACAGAAACATACATATTGTCTAAGATTTGGTCAAATACTATTGACTGGTGATTTTACAAATTTCCCTTGTTCTTACTAAATAGCCTCATAATTGTTTTCAACTCCAAACAGAACCTTTTATATGGATGTGATCAGTAAAGGCCAGGACTGAATGTGGTTATAATATTGTCAGTCGATGTATAGACTAAAAAACAAGGGAAGTGCACTCTAAATACCACAAAACATTTTGTGTAAAGAGTGCACTTTGGTTTTTTTGCATCCATAGACCAATTTATCATTTTGTTCAGCCCTGATAATTTAATATTAAAACTAAAAAGAAAAAATCCATGAACAAAATATGTCTAATTTACGACAGAGGACCAGGTGAGCTTATGCCATACTTCAAAAATTTATTCAAACAACTTCATTTTAACTACAAATTTGAATTTAGCTTAATTTGACAGGACGCATCCCAAGATGATCGGGATTCAAAAGTGTAAAAATGGTGGGGCTCACCCCTCAGCCCTGAAGGTCAGGCTAAAAAGGGGAAATTTTGCTATATTGCTAGAAACAACATCTTTCGAACTATGCTATGAATGTCAATCTTATGTCCTAAGGAACTATTCTTTTGCTCATGAGGAATCAATGTCATAAGAATGAAAGGATTTTATTTATATTTGATCTGAACCATCCTTGGGGGAAGATGAACCAATTTTGTATAAACTGTGTACCGCTTCTTTACCAAGCCTGACAATTAGGCAATCCAGTAAAGCAGAATCTCTGTGTCCCTTAAGGCCTTGACGATGTAACTAAAATGTGTTGTAGATATGCGGCTGTTGAAATTATTGAAAACTTTAATGGGAAACAACTTCCTTCAGTTATGTTCATTTATAAAATCAACCATCTGTCACCTATCTAAACATTCACTGTACCCATAGATGTTGACCCATCAGAAATGTTCATGGCAGATTTGTAATTATGTTTTACAGATTCTCAATGGCAACTAGTGATGACTTAAAAGAAAACAATGACAACTGTGCCATTTGCTGGGAACCAATGGAAACAGCTCGCAAACTGCCATGTGACCATCTATTTCACAAGTATGTCTACAACAATAGTGCATCTTGTAAAAATGACTGGGAATTTAATTACTCTAAAAAATACATCTAGAGAAAAGAAGTCTTAACGAAAGCACTTATGGTTGGCATATATCAAAATCAAAATAAGATTGGCTTTGAGGAAGCTAGTTTTTCTGTCCTTTGTACATTTCTGTAAAAGTATTTGCTCTGCATTTCTGTAACAGTAAATGGTTTGTGTACATTGTGTACTAAAAACAATTTTAGTTGTGCTGGGAAATTATATATCATATGTTTTCTTTTAACAAGTAAAACTGATAATTGATTATTTTAATTTGCAGCGGTTGTCTTCTTTCATGGCTAGAACAAGACACTTCCTGTCCCACCTGTAGAACGACCCTCAATGATACTCCACAAGAACAGCCGCAGGAACATGTTCCTGATGAGCGTGGTGATGCCCCCATCAACATCCCCCCTCCTGGACAACCCAACAATCGTGCCTTAACCAACCATTTTTTCCACTTTGATGGTACATACAGATGTCATTTTGTTATCTCTTCAACTTTGGTTTAATAATTACCTGTATGTAAATCTTTTAACACTTCCTACTGGAAAATTGTGGCTCATTTGTGTCTTCAAATTTCTTTTGTAACAGGGTCAAGATACGTTAGCTGGTTCCCAAGTTTTTCGGTGGAGGTGACCCACACACAGCTCCTGCCCCAAGGTCAGCAGCCTCCCCCAGTGCAGACTTCTCAGCTGGACAGTATGGTCAGTGTTCCACAAAGTGGACAAAATTATTTTATCTTAACCCATATTGCATTGACATATAGATCTAGTATAAATATTACATTGAGTAAAAATATAAATGGTTTATCATCACTCCATCACATTTATCATAGATTTGGACCTTCATTATTTCCATACATATTCACATCGTAGAGTTTGTAAAGAAGGGTTAACTTTTATGAGTTGACTTTCTGGGCCTTTTACAGGATAAATACAGTTAACGGAATTGAAGTAATTTGATTTATTTCAATAACAGGCAAGACAAGTGGAGACAGTGTTCCCTCATATTCCTATGAATGTCATCATGGATGACCTGAGACAGACACGGTCTGTTGACTTTACAATAGAGAATATCCTGGAAGGACGAGTGCAGGCTCCCCTGGTGAGTTTTAGAGGTAGTGGAAAACTATAAATTAATCACTGCCGTCCTTGTCCCATTGAAGAGTGTAGTGATATTTAAAGATTGTTGCCTGTCAGTTGATATTAGAGGAAAGTAAATCATTTCTCATTATGCTGTGTTTGCATTTTTAGCTTAAATTGTAATATGAACTTTCCAAGATATTCTGATGACCAAAGTTTATGAAGATTATCTATACAGTGTTGTTGTGTTGCCAATTTGATGTTTATTATCTACTCTGAGTAGCATTAACACTAACAGTCTACATTCGTGCTTCCAAAATGATGTATGTGTAATACTTTCAACTTACTAAAAGTTGTAAAAATCACCAATATCTCAGGCCAAAAGTTGTAAAAATCAACAATATCCCTAACCAAAGTGTATAAATTTGTCTTTGAACAGATTGTTTGAATTACGTCTATGTTCTGTTTCCTGGCTATATGTTGCATTCAAGCAAGGAGGCACTAATGAAAAATTACTGATGCTATAACCTTCATCCAAAAGAGCCAATCTCCAATCTTATTTTCTGCATCCAAAGTTAAAGACAAAATAAAATATTAAAGTACCGTATATGACCTAATAAGGGTGCCTGCCCTAATAAGGGCGCCCCTACCTTTTTTCCAAGGAAAAAATCTTTGACTGAGTGTCAAAATGGTGTTCAAAAGTAATAATTCATGTGAAATGTTTTGCGTCTTTATGTGTTCAATTTTCATCAGCAAATTAAGTCACTGGATCACAAGTTTTCGCCATATTTTGTCTATTCCTACATGTACAGATGTCAGTGCAAAGTGCACCTGAAACTAAACACACATACAAATAATAACTTACCATCTTTATTTGAAGATAAAGTAAAAGGCTTCATTCTTGTTGTTAACTAACTGTGGTTCAGAACAGAAAGCTAGTAAAAGTCATTGTAAATCAATTATTAGGTCAAAGAAAACGATGTCTTAAATGATCTGGGAAATCACCTGTGTCTATAAATAGAACAAAAAAGAGTTCCATTTGAACATAAATGGTGGAACACACGTTCTCTGGTCTAAAGAACAACTGGCATGGTTTACAAATTTACAGGAATATTCAAGTGATGTTTAAGCTTAATATATGATAATGAATAGATATCTTCATCTGGAATATTTTTATGACTGAATATATTCTGCTATAAGGTATAGTCTGTTTCATAAATCTTCAGAATAACGAATATTAATAAGGGCGCCCCCACTGTCAATTACCCGCGCCCTGCGCCCTTATTAGGTCATATACGGTATATCGCAAAACAAAACAAAAATATTGTAATTTATCAAAGTAAACATTATCATTTTCCCTGTAATCATACTGTGTCCTCTACTCGCCTTCACCGTGTCATACTCCACTTTATTTAAAGTTATCGTCCGGTTTTCAAATTTTGGCTGCAGGTTGGGAACATGGATTGCTTGCAATACTCACCCTTGTTTCTCTTCTTATTTGCAAATATTTCAGCCTGGTACTTTGGTGACAAGAGCAGCACTTGGAGATGCTGAGAATCCTACAACAGACGACCCTTCTGCTTCTGTGAGTTTACTGTTGTGTAGTTTTTGCTGTGTTTTGTTGTTCTCATTTGCTTCTAAACAGTTCATTATACTATTCTCTGAATCATAAAAATATTAGTTCAATTTGAATTGTTAAAAAGGTTTTAAATTTTATGCTTATCAAATAGAATACTGCATGTGTTAACATCTTAAAACGTTTGTGTATGTGAGATATATTTTTGATGTTGACAGCAGTTAGTTCTTCCTACAACCATGTCCAGGACCAGTGTTATGGCAATAGAGTCTGCAATGGCTGCTCGTCAACAGGACGACCAGTACAGTACTCAGGATCCACAAAGCAGTTACGACTCTCCAGACCCACAAAGCAGTTACGACTCTCCAGACCCACAAAGCAGTTACGACTCTCCAGACCCACAAAGTAGTTACAGAACACCCGATCCTCCCTGTGACCCAAGTCGGACTCGATACAGCAGGGATGAGGTGCCTGCCCCAACAGGCAGTAGATTCTCCAAGTCTGCCAATGAGCGAGAGGTTATGTTGCAAGATCGGAAGAATTCAATGTTGGAACAAGCAAGAAGGTAAAACAGTTTGATAATAAAATATATTGTTAATTGTAAAAGCAGATTAATATCTTAAGGAATTTAGTTAAGACTTCATACAAAAGGTTGGTATGGTAACACATCAAATGAGCTGGTATTTCAAGAACCGATGGTCCAGGGTCAGTACAGAGACACTTTGTAGTTAAAATTACTAGAAGTATAATTATGTGTATAAATTCACAAACATGATGTTTTATCCTGTTTTTTTTGCAGGAGATATTTGGAGAAATGCAACCCAAGGCAACATGAAGATCACCAGTCCACTTCAGATTCTGACGAAAGCCAGGAGTATTCTCTATTAAAAAACAGTCACTCTGGCCACACGGATAACAGAGCAAGGCAGAGAGAACTAGCTTTTCTGGCTGCACAAAGACGCATGGGCTTGAATGATGATGCCAACTAGATTTACCTTTTATTATCAGATCTTGACAACAACAGGTACTAAAGGCCATCTTTTGTATGATGCTATGATTCAGGAATGAGTTACGGGACACTTTTTTAATGTGATTTTTCTATTAGACAAGGTACCTCTTCTACCGTCAACCACCGTGTTTCTGGTTCTGGAGTAGCAGAAATAAATTATTAGACATTATTATTGCAACTTGCATCAGGCTGTATATTTGAAATAATAGCAAACTAGGAAAGTAGCTTACGCATATTAATTCTGCCTAGATGTGTAATCAAATAATTACATTCTGTAAGGAAGTTTTATGATATCACATTGTTCATTAAAAATGGAACATTTGTTTCTATCAATAACTAATTATGAAGAAGATCATTATAATAATTACTGGAATTTGAATGCAACATTTCAAACTGTTTTCAATACAATACACATCCTAATTATAATGCTTTGAAAAAGTCATATGCTACTCTTTTGTTATCTATGGTTTACAAATTATTGCGAAAAAAAAAAAAAATTAAAAGGAAACACCAGTTCAGGTAAATCTTTTATTAAACAGGTCAACAGAACTGAGAATTAAAAGAAAGATTTTAGCTGGGGCTTTTTGGTGCTGTGTTAATGTTGTACATATGATAGAAATTTGAGATTTTTGGGGATACATGTATTAACTTATGTTAACAATTTGCAGCTCTTATCCTGGTACCTTTCCCTGGTGACGAATACCTGCCTGGTGTATTCTTAGTAGAGAATAGCTGCTTTTAGTTATAGGAAGATGATTGTTAAAAACATGGTTTTATCCATTGGTAGTCAATTGTGATATGTACATAAAATTCAATATTTCTAATTATACAGGAAAATGTGTATATTTATAATCATTATGATATGCAGTAATTTTCGTTTTTACTCCAATTTTCTGGAGATATGTTTCGTATATGAAAAGATTGTGAGGTTTGAAAAATGAGTAATCATTGTACGTACATGATGTTAAATTGTTGCGATGTTCTGAATTTCTATTTAAAAGTCAGTAATATTGTTCTTATATTTTTTTGCTATAGAAGTTAGTAGAACTTTACAAAGATCATGACTTCTGAAACTCATCTTAATATGTTTCCCTTATTTTGATTCTGTTTGGAAACTAGAGCTCATCAGTTTTGTTTGTATTGCTATTAAACATTGCATTTTCATGAAATTAGAAACTATTTCTTTATATTGCATTTCCATCTACCCAAGTAAGACTCATCATTTTTTATTATATAAACAAGTTTGTGGTTAATATTAATTTTCACACTTAATGCTCCTGAAAGTCAATAATGCACGAATATCAGTAGATTACCAGCATTAGTTTTTACTGTAAAAATTATGTTTTGCTAGATTCTGATATTACTCACCAATGCACTTCTGTTGTTGTTATATTATAAACTATCTTGTGGTTACATATTGTTTTTCACCATATTAAGAGATTATTGGCCGGAACATGTTTGTGGAGATTTTTATGACTAAATGACCGATATATTCCCTTGTACTTGTGAATGCTTTTACTAAAGGCTTTGCTGTGGACCAGTAACTGTATTAACAAGGTGGCTTCTACAGTGTTGATTTATAATTCCATTGTTGTTTACCATTCCGACAGTAAATAATTATCTTTATCCCATATCTACATAAAGGACTGTATGTGATTTGGAATTCCTTCACTTGCTACCTAAATTATTCATGGAAGTTCAAGAATTTTCAAATCAGAATGTTCAAATTAGAATTTTCAAATTATTTCTCCTTATGGCTCCTTCCAATTATATTTTTTTTTTGCCATAGCCTATGGTAGTCACTTGAAATTGCTGTATGTTAGAAAAATTATAATCATGTTTTCACAGCCTTTCTCTCAAAAACTATAGAGCATAGCCTTATATCAAATTAGATTGTGTAGGTATCAATAATAAAAGCTCTGAGGGAATCTTAATTGTCGAAGAGAATGTGCTGTATGCTTGCTAGAGAAAACAATTTTACAAACATTTTACAGAATGGACTGAACACTCAAATTTCACTGAATGAATGTATTGTAGAGGTATTTATTCCACATTATCAAAAAAAAACACAGAAACCTCAATTAAAAAATTTGAACTTTGATGGCATTAAGGGCCAAAATTGTCCAAACTATATTCTGTTGTGAATACAAAAAGTATGTTCATGTAATATATTGATTTATGGACACTATTCAGCTAAGTTTTCTATTACAACTTTACAGTTTATCTATAATACAGAAAAAATGAGATCCAACGTCCGGTGTAGGTAGTTCTATACGTCCGGTAGTCTCCCTAGGATGGATTCCTCATGGTATACACGAGTCCGGTACATAAAAAGTGTGTAAACAATAAGTAAAGATGACCAGACAACATCCGTAGGAAGATCTTCAACTGGTTTAATGGTTTACATGTTTCGGCATACTAGGTATGCCTCCAGTTCTGAGGACGGCATACCTAGTATGCCGAAACATGTAAACCATTAAACCAGTTGAAGTTTATCTATAAGAATAACAAGGAGTAGTTTTAGTATATCAAGTTTCATTTGTCAATGACAAATTCAGTTAATATTACAATCATGCCTTTTAATTTAAAAGGTGTCTGAAAAAAAGGGTAATTCATTGTTTTTGGTGAGACAAGTAAAATACTCCCATAGAACAATGATGTTTTTTTTCTATATTATAAATCTAATATTTATTTCAACAAATATTTTTTACACAACGTCATCCTCTTCATTTACATACTGTATACCTGGAAATTTTTGCCCCAGGTTATTTTCGCCCTTGAGCAACACAAAACATTCACCCTGTTTTAAATTCGCCCTAAATGGTTTTGCAGAAATATCCTTTTCCTCGTTTGTAAAATGCTAAGTTGAAAAGTAAGAGGGTATTTTTGTGATCTGACTACACTTGGCCCATGTACTATGGTTTATAAATCCTTCAACTCAGCTTGAAATTTTCGCCTTCATCTTAAATTCGCCCTATCTTCAAAGGGCGAAAATGGCAAAAATTAAATGGGGACAAAAATTACCAGGTATACAGTATTTCTGCCTGTCTATAAAGGCCACTGACATTCATTGTACTAACATTAATTTATATCCTTCTACCTGTCTGCGAAGGCCACCACACTGTAAATGTCTATATAACACTTTTACCCTCAGTTAGATATATAGCAAATTCATGTTGGAATTGATAAAAAAAAACATGCTAAATTTTTTTCGCAGTTCATTGATCTGGTACATAATTGATTATGTATTTGGCTATTGTGATGTTACCAAAGAAGACTGATCTTGATCTATCACAATACAGTAGTTGTACTATAAAAGGTAATAACAAAGACTTTTGGCTGTATTCTATGATACATTTGCAGAATACATTTCTTTCAATAACTATGGTATTACTAACATATAGTATTAAAGTTCAAAGTCTTTAAGCATGAGTAGAATATCGCATGTAATGATTCAGATCACTATCTATACAAGTTATCAAACAAAGTTAAGCAATCAGAGTATTCAGGAATTTTTACTATAAACGGAAATCAATAACCATACCCACCTATATCTTCAAAACACATCATTTATGCAATGTTAAGTAAAGTGTTACTGAAGCTGTTCAACGCTTAATATGTTTCTTGATAGCAAAACGAAATCTGGTACTTTTTCAAAAAAATTTAGATCTAGAATATGTCCAATCAACAGAATTTGTAATTCTTGTGAAATGAAAATTTCTACTTTGCTACTTTGCATCAAAAGCTTTAAATGACTTGCCATTAGTCTTTGGTAACACATCTTGTATTTCTTCAGGAAGTCATATACATGTAAAAAGATTTTGAAGCTACTTTGCATAAAGAACTTTAAATATGACTTGCAATTAGTCTTTAGTAACACATCTTGCATTTCTTCAGGAAGTCATATACATATAAAAAGGTTTCGGTTTGTTAATGCATGTACTAACTATACATTACTTTGTATTTAATAATGTAAACACACATTAACATATTGTACTCTCAAATCATTAAATACTGCCAAACTGCAAGTCTAGATTTGAATGTATAATTTTAAATTCCATATTAAAATATGATTCTACATATATATATGTACATATCAACTAAAATATAGATTAATTAATTAAATTTAGACTCTTTTTCCTGTTTACATTTTATCAACGTTTAAAGTTTGGTATCATGATCCTGGGGCTGGTGTGTGTTCATGTTTATACAATTCATGAAGATTACTTCTGTATGTACATTAAACACTATATTGTGTTTACATACATACAGAGTTCATAGTTAAAACACAGTGGTGCTTGAAAGAAATATTTTTTTGAGATTCCATCATAGGATTTAGATTAAAGTGCATGTGTGTATAAAACACAGGTTAATAACATGTTTTGCCTTGGTACTTTTTCATGATTTGATTATGTTGATTTTGATAGTTAAAACCTGTACATGTGATGTTGCTCCAATGTTCTGTTCTGAGTTGTGACATTTATCTCTTCTACACAGAAAATTATCTATATGTGTAATTATTAAAAGCCTTAATTCTATAGGTGATCCATTTTTTATTTTGAGTTTTTAATAATATTTCATGCAATTTTTTCTTTGTAAAAGTAATGCACACATTTATTCACCGGCAATAAGTCCTTATCATGCTTAAAATTCGGGACACTAATCTGAATTGTAAAATCTGTGTGTATTTATTGCACAATAGTGTATAGTTTTGTCAATTGTTTTGTATGTCTTCTTTTATTACTGGTAAAACACCTTGTTTTTAATAGCTTTAACAAGACGTGTGTTCAGTTTTAGTTTTAACAGGTTTGATGGTGTTATGCAACAATAATTAGCTTTACAAGATAAATTTCCCTCAGTTTTTAAAAACATTTCATTACCAAACTTACTTCTATTGTGTATGAATGAATTTATTATATTATTATAACCTTTACCTGTATTCATACAGATTTTCAGTCTACTTATCATCTATTTCAATATTAGCTGTACATTGTAGTACAGATTCTACAATTAAAATTAAGAAGATTTCACATTTTATAGTGAGTTTCATCTTCACTTGTAATCAGATTTAAAACTACTAAACTACTTCGCATATATGGTTTAGAAGTGTTTTAGATGTTTAGAAATTGGATTTTTTCTATAAAAAAAATCAACAATCCATCAAGAACAAACAAATATAGAAATTTCAAACAGAAATCTTTTATAATGTGACATGTTCAGGTTGAAATCAGATCAAAATTTAATATTTAATGGTATTCAATGAAAATTTTCTGGTACATGACTCTGTACCCTCTATACTAAACTCAGTACATGGTAGTTTTTTAATGTAACAACAGTTCATAAACTAGCCTTGAAATCGTAAAATAATTCCAGTGGTTATCTTGTTTATTTTTGAAACAATATAAATCATCAGCACACACTACATATGTCTGCCGTAACATGTGCTGTATAAATACTCGAAAAAAATGTCTGTAATAAAGACAGTAACTGTTTATATTGGGACATAGCTTTAGGTATTCACATTGAAATAAGTACTTGAGTGTGTTTTATAACAGAAGATATGTTGTGATATTTTGTAATATGAGTAAAACAATTGTTGATCTCTTTCCTTGTTTAATATAACTAACTTGTTATTGTTATAAGTGCATTCAGATTTGCATAATAATTTTGGATGCATTGAAGATGGCAGCCGAAATAAAGCAGTCTTGTACATAACTTCTTGCTTTAGTTTTTGTTAAAGTAGCCAATTTTTGGTGAATTACAGTTCCCCCCCCCCCCCCCCCCCCCCCCCCCCCGAATTTGAAGATGTACGTAAAAAAATGCACACAGATGATAAATAAATCTGATGGATGTTTACTGATATTTAAACTATGAAATTTAAACTATAGGTCAAAGGTCACAATGTGGGTTAGAGTGACCTACTTTTAGAATGTGACACAATGCCTCATTAACGTTCAATAGTTTGTTCAACTTGAAGCCATAGGGTTCATAAGTATGTACATAGAAACATCAATTTCAACAACATATACATTATGTAAGTCAGGAGATGGACAAAACAATAGGTGTAACTGGTGATAGGAATATAGAAATTGATAGATATATCCAATTTATAAGAACAGTTGAGGATGGACCAAACAATAGGTATACCTGAGATAAACATATACAAATATGATATTGATCTATTCCAAAGGTGAACTCATGGATCAGTGTAGGAGATAGAGTCAAGACAACATTTTTCTTTGATGTAGGTAAAAGGTGACAATGTAATACTTTTAGTATGCCACACACACCCTCATTTAGGTGTAGTGTTGGCACTTTGTCGGCATGTCAGTTTGAAAACGTGACAAGACAACATTTTTAGCTATTAAATCTATGTTGTCGCGGTTTGAGGATAACGACACCATTCATGACAATCATTGAAATAGGGACTTTCCATAAAGAATTTGGGACAAAAGCGGAGCGTCAAATGTCGTCATTAGGGATAAAGAGAGTGTTAAATGTCGTTATTGGGTATATGAAGGGGTGTTAAATGTCGAAAAAGGGGATATAGAGAGGTGTTAAATGTCGTCATTGAGGATATATAGGGGTGTTAAATGTCGTTACTGAGGACAAAGAGCGGGCCTTCAAAAGTCGCCATTGGGCATATAGAGAGGTGTTTAATGTCGAAAATGGGGATATAGAGAGAGTGAAATGTCATTGGGGGTATAGAGAGGTGTAAAATGTCATCATTGGGGATAAAGAGGGGTGTTAAATATCGTCATTGGGGATATAGAGGGGTGTAAAATGTCCGTCATTGGGGATATTGAGGGGTGTTAAATGTCGTCTTTGAGGACAAAGAGTTGGCCGTCAAATGTCGTCATTGGGGATAAATAGGGGTGTTAAATATCGTCATTGGGGATATAGAGGGGTGTAAAATGTCGTCATTGGGGATATTGAGGGGTGTTAAATGTCGTCTTTGAGGACAAAGAGTTGGCCGTCAAATGTCGTCATTGGGGATAAAGAGGGGTGTAAAATGTCGTCATTGAGGGGTGTAAAATGTCGTCATTGGGGATATTGAGGGGTGTTAAATGTCTTTGAGGACAAAGAGTTGGCCGTCAAATGTCGTCATTGGGGATAAAGAGGGGTGTTAAATATCGTCATTGAGGATATAGAGGGGTGTTAAATGTCGTTACTGAGGACAAAGAGTAGGCCGTCAAATGTCGTCATTGGGGATAAAGAGGGGTGTAAAATGTCGTCATTGAGGGGTGTTAAATATCGTCATTGAGGATATAGAGGGGTGTTAAATGTCGTTACTGAGGACAAAGAGTAGGCCGTCAAATGTTGTCATTGGGGATAAAGAGGGGTGTTAAATGTCGTCATTGAGGATATAGAGGGGTGTTAAATGTCGTTACTGAGGACAAAGAGTGGGCCTTCATATACCTTCATTTGGGATAAAGAGGGGTGTTAAATATCATCATTCACCCAGGGGATATTGAGCGGAGCGTAAAATGTCGTCATTGAAGATATATAGGGGTGTTAAATGTCGTTACTGAGGACAAAGAACGGGCCTTCAAATGTCGTCATTGGGAATAAAAAGGGATGTTAAATGTCGTCAATGGGAAAAAAGAGCGGGGCGTCAAATACCGTCATTTTGGATATAGAGGGTGTTAAATGAAGTCATTGGGGATATAGAGATGTTAAATTTCGTCATTGGCGATATAAAGGAGTGTCAAATGTCGTCATTGGGGACAAAGCGTCATTGGGGACATAGAGGGGTGTTAAATGTCGTCGTTGGGCATATGGAGGTGGTGTTAATGTCGTCATTGGGGATAAAGAGTTGGGGTCACGGGAATACATGTATAAATGGGGCGTCAAATGATGTCATTGAGGATATATGGGGGTTAAATGTCATTTGGGATATAAATGGGGAATGCACTGTCAAATATCATCATTGAGGACATACAATGGGGGGCGTCAAGTGTCGTCATTGAGGTTATAGAATGGCGTCAAATGCAATCACTATAGGGATATATCGAACGGTGTCAAATGTCGTCATTGAGGACATATAATGGGGGCGTCAAATGTCGTCATTGAGGACATAAAGTGGGGAGTCAAATGTCGTCATTAAGGACATACAGTGGGGCGTCAAATATCGTCATTGAGGACATATAGTGGGGCGTCAAATGTCGTCATTGAGGACATACAGTAGGGGAGTCAAATGCCATCATTGAGGACTTATAGCGGGGGCATCAAATGCCATCATTGAGGACATACATCGGGGGCATCAAATGCCATCATTGAGGACATATAGGGGGCATCAAATGTCGACATTGAGGACATATAGGGGGCGTCAAATGTCGGCATTGAGGACATACAGTGGGGCGTCAAATGCCATCATTGAGGACATACAGTGGGGCGTCAAATGCCAACATTGAGGACATATAGGGGGCGTCAAATGTCGTCATTGAGGACATACAGTGGGGCGTCAAATGCCATCATTGAGGACATACAGCGGGGCGTCAAATGCCATCATTGAGGACATACAGCGGGGGCGTCAAATGCCATCATTGAAGACATACAGTGGGGCGACAAATGCCATCATTGAGGACATATAGGGACGTCAAATGTCGTCATTGAGGACATACAGTGGGGCGTCAAATGCCATCATTGAGGACATACAGTGGGGCGTCAAATGCCATCATTGAGGACATACAGTGGGGCGTCAAATGTCGTCATTAAGGACACACAGTGGGGCGTCAAATGTCGTCATTGAGGACATACAGTTGGGACGTCAAATGTCGTCATTGAAGACATACAGTAGGGGCGTCAAATGTCGTCATTGAGGACATACAGTGGGGGAGTCAAATGCCATCATTGAAGACATACAGTAGGGGCGTCAAATGTCGTCATTGGGATATATAGTGGGGCGTCAAATGTCGTCATTTTGGTCATATAGGGGGCGTCAAATGTCGTCATTGGGGACTGAAAACATTTTATAGATGTATTGGAAACATATCCTACGTTAACTAACACTCCCTTTTATTCCAACTGATGTTTTAGACTCTATTATCATTATGATACGATGTTGTGTTTAATCCACCATGTCTATGCTGTAATGTAACGTCAATCTACATTATATAGGTGTCCGATTTATATCAGTGTCTTGACGTTTGTTTCTGATTCTTTTTTGTAGAATTTATATGTTGTTTATATACCGTTAAATGGAATTTGACAAATAAAACAGTTTAAACTAACTATCGGCAAAGTTGTACATGTAAATTAGAGAACTCCACATCATTTTAAATTCTACAGAAAGTTAAAGTACATTCGTAATTTTAAATGCCAGTCCAAGCGAGAATTTTTATACATAATTTTCAAGTTAGTGATGATAAATAATTTTCCTTCTTCTGATGTGGCTGTATAAATCTGCCCTACTATTATAGTCCCGGGGAAAAATAGATTCCGCCTGATAAAACATTCTTTAGTGAAAACATTGTTTTTTTCAATCACAATTTTTACACTTTACAAGTTAAAAAAAATTGTGATGTTAACAAAATTTGTAGTCAAAAGACATTGTATAATAACAACTGGTACGTACAAATTTCAACTTCAACCATTAACTAGAAACTATCTAGATCAATTCATATCAGACTGCTACTTAAAATGCTATTAATAAGGCTGCTTTGGCTTCACAAGGGCAAAACTCCACATCAATTAATGTAACTTTCAATTTTACTATGTACAGAGTATCTCAATTCTATCACAGTATTCTGTGAAGCTTTGGAATTTGCCAAACAAAACATGAAGTTATTGAATTAATATGATATTTGGGGAGATTTAATTTTGATATTTATGTATGTTTGTATGTTGATTACAACTGCTGATCCATAGAATGACAATAATGTTAATGTGACCAGACAATAATGTTTATGTGACCAGACAATAGTGTTTATGTGACCAGACAATAATAATGTTATTGACCATACATACATGTTTATGTAACCATGTTATCAATAATTTTAAGTGATTTGCCAGACAAATGAATGTTATGTGATATACACTATGTATTTGGACCAGACATATAGTTATTGATTCATTGTGACCAGAAGCAATAATGTTAATGTAACCAGACAATAATGTTTATGTAACTAACAATAATGTTTATGTGACCAGACAATAAGTGTTATGTAGACCAACAATAATGTTTACTGTAACCAGACATAATGTTTATGTAACCAGACATAATGTTTATGTGACCAGACAATAATGTTTATGTGACCAGACAACAATGTTTATGTAACCAGACAATAATGTTTATGTGACCAGACAATAATGTTTATGTAACCCGACAATAATGTTTATATAACTAGACAGTAATGTTTGTGTGACCAGACAATAATGTTTATGTAACCAGACAATAATGTTGACGTAACCAGACAATAATGTTTATGTGACCAGACAATAATGTTTATGTAACCAGACAATAATGTTTATGTAACTAGACAATAATGTTTATGTGACCGGACAATAATGTTTATGTGACCGGACAATAATGTTTATGTAACCAGACAACTATGTTTATGTAACCAGACAATAATGTTGACGTAACCAGACAATAATGTTTATGTGACCAGACAATAATGTTTATGTGACCAGACAATAATGTTTATGTGACCAGACAATAATGTTTATGTGACCAGACAACAATGTTTATGTGACCAGACAATAATGTTTATGTGACCAGACAATAATGTTTATGTAACCAGACAATAATGTTTATGTAACCAGACAATAATGTTTATGTAACTAGACAATAATGTTGATGTAACCAGACAATAATGTTTATGTAACTAGACAATAATGTTTATGTAACTAGACAATAATGTTTATGTAACCAGACAATAATGTTTATGTAACCAGACAATAATGTTTATGTGACCAGGCAATAATGTTTATGTGACCAGACAATAATGTTTATGTGACCAGACAATAATGTTTATGTAACCAGACAATAATGTTTATGTAACCAGACAATAATGTTTATGTAACCAGACAATAATGTTTATGTGACCAGACAATAATGTTTATGTGACCAGACAACAATGTTTATGTGACCAGACAATAATGTTTATGTGACCAGACAACAATGTTTATGTGACCAGACAATAATGTTTATGTAACCAGACAATAATGTTTATGTAACCAGACAATAATGTTTATATAACCAGGCTATAATGTTTATGTGACCAGACAACAATGTTTATGTAACTAGACAATAATGTTTATGTGACCAGACAATAATGTTTATGTGACCAGACAATAATGTTTATGTAACTAGACAATAATGTTTATGTGACCGGACAATAATGTTTACGTAACCAGGCAATAATGTTTATGTAACCAGACAATAATGTTTATGTGACCAGACAATAATGTTTATGTGACCAGACAATAATGTTTATGTGACCAGACAATAATGTTTATGTAACCAGACAATAATGTTTATGTGACCAGACAATAATGTTTACGTAACCAGACAATAATGTTTATGTAACCAGACAATAATGTTTATGTAACCAGACAATAATGTTTATGTGACCAGACAATAATGTTTATGTGACCAGACAATAATGTTTATGTGACCAGACAATAATGTTTATGTGACCAGACAATAATGTTTATGTAACCAGACAATAATGTTTATGTAACCAGACAATAATGTTTATGTAACCAGACAATAATGTTTATGTAACTAGACAATAATGTTTATGTAACCAGACAATAATGTTTATATAACCAGACAATAATGTTGATATAACCAGACAATAATGTTTATGTGACCAGACAATAATGTTTATGTAACCAGACAATAATGTTTATGTGACCAGACAACAATGTTTATGTGACCAGACAATAATGTTTATGTAACCAGACAATAATGTTTATGTGACCAGACAATAATGTTTATGTGACCAGACAATAATGTTTATGTGACCAGACAACAATGTTTATGTGACCAGACAATAATGTTTATGTGACCAGACAACAATGTTTATGTAACCAGACAATAATGTTTATGTAACTAGACAGTAATGTTTATGTAACCAGACAATAATGTTTATGTAACCCGACAATAATGTTTATATAACTAGACAGTAATGTTTGTGTGACCAGACAATAATGTTTATGTAACCAGACAATAATGTTGACGTAACCAGACAATAATGTTTATGTGACCAGACAATAATGTTTATGTGACCAGACAATAATGTTTATATAACCAGACAATAATGTTGACGTAACCAGACAATAATGTTTATGTGACCAGATAATAATGTTTATGTAACCAGACAATAATGTTGACGTAACCAGACAATAATGTTTATGTGACCAGATAATAATGTTTATGTAACCAGACAATAATGTTTATATAACCAGACAATAATGTTTATGTAACTAGACAATAATGTTGATGTAACCAGACAATAATGTTTATGTAACTAGACAATAATGTTTATGTAACTAGACAATAATGTTTATGTAACCAGACAATAATGTTTATGTAACCAGACAATAATGTTTATGTGACCAGGCAATAATGTTTATGTGACCAGACAATAATGTTTATGTGACCAGACAATAATGTTTATGTAACCAGACAATAATGTTTATGTAACCAGACAATAATGTTTATGTAACCAGACAATAATGTTTATGTGACCAGACAATAATGTTTATGTAACCAGACAATAATGTTTATGTGACCAGACAATAATGTTTGTGTGACCCGACAATAATGTTTATGTGACCGGACAATAATGTTTATGTGACCGGACAATAATGTTTATGTAACCAGACAACTATGTTTATGTAACCAGACAATAATGTTGATGTAACCAGAATAATGTTTTACGTAACCAGACAATAATGTTTACGTGACCAGACAATAATGTTTATGTAACCAGACAATAATGTTTATGTGACCAGACAATAATGTTTATGTGACCAGACAATAATGTTTGTGTGACCAGACAATAATGTTTATGTAACAGACAATAATGTTTGTGTAACCAGACAATAATGTTTACGTAACCAGACAATAATGTTTATGTAACCAGACAATAATGTTGATGTAACCCGACAATAATGTTTACGTAACCAGACAATAATGTTTATGTAACCAGACAATAATGTTTATATAACCAGACAATAATGTTGATGTAACCCGACAATAATGTTTATGTAACCAGACAATAATGTTTATGTAACCAGACAATAATGTTTATGTAACCAGACAATAATGTTTATGTAACCAGACAATAATGTTTATATAACCAGACAATAATGTTTATGTGACCAGACAATAATGTTTATGTGAACCAGACAATAATGTTTATGTAACCAGACAATAATGTTTACGTAACCAGACAATAATGTTTACGTAACCAGACAATAATGTTTATGTAACCAGACAATAAT
The DNA here is from genome assembly GCF_902652985.1 of Pecten maximus. NCBI lineage: Eukaryota > Metazoa > Mollusca > Bivalvia > Pectinida > Pectinidae > Pecten > Pecten maximus. Next base: position 24,040,964 of record NC_047025.1, on the reverse strand, counting down.
GTTTATGTAACCAGACAATAATGTTTATGTAACCAGACAATAATGTTTACGTAACCAGACAATAATGTTTATGTAACCAGACAATAATGTTTATGTGACCAGACAATAATGTTTACGTAACCAGACAATAATGTTTATGTAACCAGACAATAATGTTTATGTACCAGACAATAATGTTTATGTGACCAGACAATAATGTTTACTGTAACCAGACAATAATGTTTATGTAACCAGACAATAATGTTTATGTAACCAGACAATAATGTTTATGTGACCAGACAATAATGTTTATGTGACCAGACAATAATGTTTATGTAACCAGACAATAATGTTTATGTAACCAGACAATAATGTTTATGTAACCAGACAATAATGTTTATGTGACCAGACAATAATTTTTGTGTAACCAGACAACTATGTTTATGTGACCAGACAATAATGTTTACGTAACCAGACAATAATGTTTATGTGACCAGACAACTATGTTTATGTGACCAGACAATAATGTTTACGTAACCAGACAATAATGTTTATGTGACCAGACAATAATGTTTATGTGACCAGACAATAATGTTTATGTGACCAGACAATAATGTTTATGTGACCAGACAATAATGTTTATGTGACCAGACAATAATGTTTGTGTGACCAGACAACTATGTTTATGTGACCAGACAATGATGTTTATGTGACCAGACAATAATGTTTATGTAACCAGACAATAATGTTTATGTGACCAGACAACTATGTTTATGTGACCAGACAATAATGTTTATGTGACCAGACAATAATGTTTATGTAACCAGACAATAATGTTTATGTAACTAGACAATAGTGTTTATATAACCAGACAATATATATAATGTTTATGTAACTAGACAAAAATGTTTACGTAACCAGACAATAATGTTTATGTGACCGGACAACAATGTTTATGTGACCAGACTATAATGTTTATGTGACCAGACAACTATGTTTATGTGACCAGACAATAATGTTTATGTGACCAGACAACTATGTTTATGTGACCAGACAATAATGTTTATATAACCAGACAACAATGTTTATGTAACCAGACAATAATGTTTATGTGACCAGACAATAATGTTTGTGTGACCAGACAACTATGTTTATGTGACCAGACTATAATGTTTATGTGACCAGACAACTATGTTTATGTGACCAGACAATAATGTTTATGTGACCAGACAATAATGTTTACGTAACCAGACAATAATGTTTATGTGACCAGACAACAATGTTTATGTAACCAGACAATAATGTTTATGTGACCAGACAATAATGTTTGTGTGACCAGACAATAATGTTTATGTAACCAGACAATAATGTTTGTGTGACCGGACAATAATGTTTATGTGACCAGACAATAATGTTTATGTGACCAGACAACAATGTTTATGTAACCAGACAATAATGTTTATGTGACCAGACAATAATGTTTATGTAACCAGACAATAATGTTTATGTAACCAGACAATAATGTTTATATAACCAGACAATAATGTTTATGTAACTAGACAATAATGTTTATATAACCAGACAATAATGTTTATGTAACCAGACAATAATGTTTATGTAACTAGACAATAATGTTTATGTAACCAGATAATAATGTTTATGTAACCAGACAATAATGTTTATGTAACCAGACAATAATGTTGATGTAACCCGACAATAATGTTTACGTAACTAGACAATAATGTTTACGTAACCAGACAATAATGTTTATGTGACCAGACAACAATGTTTATGTGACCAGACAATAATGTTGATGTGACCAGACAATAATGTTTATATTACCAGACAATAATGTTTATGTGACCAGACAATAATGTTTATGTAACCAGATAATAATGTTTATGTAACCAGACAATAATGTTTATGTGACCAGACAACAATGTTTATGTAACCAGACAATAATGTTGATGTGACCAGACAATAATGTTTATGTGACCAGACAATAATGTTTATGTAACCAGACAATAATGTTTATGTAACCAGACAATAATGTTTATGTAACTAGACAATAATGTTTATATAACCAGACAATAATGTTTATGTGACCAGACAATAATGTTTATGTAACCAGACAATAATGTTGATGTGACCAGACAACTATGTTTATGTGACCAGACAATAATGTTGATGTGACCAGACAATAATGTTTATGTGACCAGACAATAATGTTTATGTAACCAGACAATAATGTTTACGTAACCAGACAATAATGTTGATGTGACCAGACAATAATGTTTATGTGACCAGACAACTATGTTTATGTGACCAGACAATAATGTTTATGTGACCAGACAATGATGTTTATGTGACCAGACAATAATGTTTATGTGACCAGACAACAATGTTTATGTGACCAGACAATAATGTTTATGTAACCAGACAATAATGTTCATGTGACCAGACAATAATGTTCATGTGACCAGACAATAATGTTTATGTGACCAGACAATAATGTTGATGTGACCAGACAATAATGTTTACGTAACCAGACAATAATGTTTATGTGACCAGGCAATAATGTTTACGTGACCAGACAATAATGTTTACGTAACCAGACAATAATGTTTATATAACCAGACAATAATGTTTATGTGACCGGACAATAATGTTTATGTGACCAGACAATAATGTTTATGTAACCAGACAATAATGTTTATGTGACCAGACAATAATGTTTATATAACCAGGCTATAATGTTTATGTAACCAGACAATAATGTTTATGTAACTAGACAATAATGTTTATATAACTAGACAATAATGTTTACGTAACCAGACAATAATGTTTATGTGACCAGACAATAATGTTTATGTAACCAGACAATAATGTGTATGTGACCAGACAATAATGTTTATATAACCAGGCAATAATGTTTATGTGACCAGACAACAATGTTTATGTGACCAGACAATAATGTTTATGTAACTAGACAATAATGTTTATGTGACCAGACAATAATGTTGATGTAACCAGACAATAATGTTTATGTGACCAGACAACAATGTTTATGTGACCAGACAACAATGTTTATGTAACCAGACAATAATGTTTGTGTCACCAGACAATAATGTGTATGTGACCAGACAATAATGTTTGTGTAACCAGACAATAATGTTTATGTGACCAGACAACAATGTTTATGTGACCAGACAACAATGTTTATGTAACCAGACAATAATGTTCATGTGACCGGACAACTATGTTTATGTGACCAGACAATAATGTTTATGTGACCAGACAACAATGTTTATGTAACCAGACAATAATGTTCATGTGACCGGACAACTATGTTTATGTGACCAGACAATAATGTTTATGTAACCAGACAATAATGTTTATGTAACTAGACAATAATGTTTATGTAACCAGACAATAATGTTTATGTGACCAGACAATAATGTTTATGTAACTAGACAATAATGTTTATGTAACCAGACAATAATGTTTATATAACCAGACAATATATATAATGTTTATATAACTAGACAATATATATAATGTTTATGTAACCAGACAATAATGTTTACGTAACCAGACAATAATGTTGATGTGACCAGACAATAATGTTTATGTGACCAGACAACAATGTTTATGTGACCAGACAATAATGTTTATGTAACCATCAGGAGAACATCTGCACTAACATATAATATTTCGTTCCCACTCAATATTATCGTTTATAATGTCCGTTCCCAGTCACCATAGATTTATCCTAAAAAGACCTCCACAATTTTACCCCGTTCACAATAATATTTATGGTGATACCAAGCACTTGCATACACGTATATAAATGATACAGGCCCCTGTGTAATAGGAGAACGTCCGATAGGTGGCGTTCAGCAACCGAAGAAATAACATGGCGGCGCCCATGCAAGCGTTTGTTCACTGCTGAAGGAATCGAAATTTCTGCATACCCACCAGGTACACGTATTCAATGTGCCATATGTTGAATTGAAGCGTGCAATTATGCTTGTCCAGTATCTACAAAATATACGTATATATGATTATCGCATACTCATTTGTTGTTCATTGTAGACCGCACGATCAGCGGTTAGCCTACAACAGGTTGGACACAGCCCGTAAATAGGTAATAGTCCTGCATTTGAGTAACAGATACCAATTGGAGTAGTTAAGTTACTCAAATGCAGGGTAATTTGAAAAAGAAATGCATAAATTTCTTCTGTAAATTTGCACGATTCGTGTCTATACTGTTTTCGGGGCTTCAGCCAGGGCCCAATCTGCGAATTTCTTTGAAAGTGTGTTTTGTTTCTACTTCGAAACTACACTGACTTTTCTATCTCACTACCTTTTGTTGGTCACTGGATGCACATAAAGACATATCCATCAATGACCATGTTTAACTGTTCAAGGTTGGGGAACGAGGGAGAGGATGAACCACAGGAGTTTAACGTTTTATCTATAAAAATATAATAATCATTATGAAAATACCCTGCATAATATAAAAAATCACTTTAGTACACATGGCATTTTATATGGGTTATTATATATTCATATTGATAAATATCAAACTCCTGTGGATGCACTGAAGCTCAAACTTGAAGTGGGACATGGCTGCGAAACAATATAATTATTCAGATTAACAGTTGATAAGTTATTAGCTGGCTGGTCTAACTCAAAAAATGAATATAAATTTCGGTTATTTTGTGAATTTAACTATTCAGCTTCTTATTATTTGCATATGAACAAAACATTTACCAAAACATCTTTATTGTGCATGCTACTGTAGGCAGGCTATGGAATCCATGCTAGAGAATTACATAGCCTAAGTTTCCTCTGGCCCTGACACCATGTCTGGTGTACATAGGGCCAGAGCGCACTACTATATGAAAACGTAGAATTTTTCTCCCGACACCATTTGGTGTCGCTAAGAATTTGGTGCAAATACAATAAAATCGGGTGTGACATAACACCTACCTTATATATATGGATAAATGAGATATATATTTACCCCATAACACCCAATAAGTCCAATCTAGGTGTTTTATTCCGTCCGTAAAGACCCTTGCTTTATGCTAGTCAAAATTTCAAGTTGACCCGCCATTTTGTGAGTGACAGTACAACTAACCACCAGAATCAGAACGCAATTGACCGAAATGACCACATATCATTTATTGTGTTTTTCTTCTTAGATAGTGTAAATCAAGAAAACTAAGCTTATTATTTCCCAAAACGTGTTATATTTTAATGCAAAAGTTCATTATTTATGAATTATAAGCGGTAAAATATATAGAAATAAATGTTGTATTTTATTTCTTTTCGCTCCATCACGCAATGATTAGGGTAATTAGGCAGCCCGCGACCTACATAGTTAGCAATATGGCGTTGAGTCAAGTATGAAATTTTGACTAGCGTAAAGCAAGGGTCTATACGGACAGAATAAAACACCTAGATGGGACTAAATTGGTGTTCTGGGGTAAATGAATATCTCATTTGTCTATATATGTTAAGTAGGTGTTATGTCGCACCCGATTTTATTGTATTTGCACCAAATTCTTGGCGACACCAAACAGTGTCGGAGAATTCCACGTTTTCATATAGCAGTGCGCTCTGGCCCTACATCAGACATGGTGTCAGGGCCAGCGGAAACTCTGGCTAATATTACACTCTGGAAAACTTGTGACGGACATTGTAAATAACCTCTAACTTTCCATGTCCGATTCACACTGCACAGTCAAATTTTCAATGTTTGGGTTTTGTTCATATTAAAGAGCTAAATTACATTTAAATGTTTAACAAAAAGCTATTTTCTTCAATCATACTTTATATTTGTTTCGCTTGGTAGACACATTCCATATTTTATTTTTATAAGAACCGATGCCACCATGATAAAAACAGGTTACTGGTACTTGAAGCAGTGGAATGATGTAACAAAATGTTTTGTGGAAAATAATCATTAACTTGGTGTTAAATAGTGATTGGACTGTTTAAATAGGATATATACCTAAACTGTTTCAGTACACACTGTTGTCATCAAGTTAAGAGCTGTCAATACTGGTATCATTTTGCCCAGAAATCAGGTTGCTAAATGTCGGTGGGCATATTAGAACAAAGAAATAGCCAGAGAGTTTGCAGAGACCTTTAGTTAGCTGAAGTATGGAATAATATGACTGGGTACTTGTCTTGTCTGTCGATATACTCATTAAATATTGGACTCAAACAGATGATAAAATTAATGAAATTTCACATTCGCTGATATATTTTAAGTTAGAAGAAACCTGTTTAAAAAATTATTCAAATTATTATTAAATTAGATAAAATCATTATCTTATTCTAATTTGTATACAGGCTGATACATGATAGTTCCATTTTCTCTTGTCTGTAAAAACAGGATGTTCCCGACCTGATACTCAGAACCTTATTTAGTGATGATATACTTGAAGTGTTGCTGTGAATGGTGAAATGAATTCCCACTAAAATGGATGTGGATAACAATCTTATATATTCTTTACTTCTGCTATAAACAGTTAACAGGTTATTTTTCCCATGGTCAGAAATACAAAACATTCATCTTTTTTTTTATCTTTATGAAGTATAGAATCACTTAATAACAGTGTTATTTCAAATTATTATCATTGATAATTGTTACTCTATTTTCTTTTCAACTTTTGTTTAGATATATGATAAAAGAAATGGCTGAGAACAAAGATGAATCTGTGGAGGCAGTGGAGTCTCCACCTCCTGTTCCATCAGTTACGGAGCAACAGAAGGAGTTAGCCAATCAGGCCCTTCAAGAATTCAATCAAAAACAGTATGGTGCATGTTGTAACCTCATGCACAAGTTGATTGCTCAGAGGAACACAGATCCAAAAGTTGTTCATAACAAAGCTGTAGCTGAGTTTTATCAAAGTGGCTTTCTCACAACAGATGAATTCCGGGATCGATTGTCATCCGTGTGTCTTATGGTAAGTGCAGAAAGTCAGATGACGCAGAATTTGAAGTATTTCATCATAAATCTACAATCAAATTATTATATTGACATTTTAGTTTATTTACATGTAGTATATGTAGGCTTACAAGTCACATTTACATGTTCTACAAAATTGATCGAGATACGATCATATTATCTGAGGTTATTTAAAAAAAAAAAACCAGTTAGTTCGCTAAAACTTGTAGTAAACCAGGGATTGAACACAAAATATATCAGAGGTGGACAGTAAAGACCATAAGCTGATACAGTATGTGAAAAATTTCATTTTTTTAAAGCAATTATTTAAACATTTTTTTATAACATTTTGTAATTTGGCTTGTCAAATCCTGATCCTACATTTATTGGAGCATAATGGGTAACTGAAATAATTTGAAGTTTTAATTTTTAGCTGTATTGGGATTTTTGCTTGGTGACAAATGGTCTAGGATGATAATTATTTGGCCAGAGGCATGCTGGGATGAATGACAAAAAATTTTTAAATTAATTACATGTACCTACTTTCAAGGTCACAAGGGACAAATGTGTTAAAATCTTAAAAAACTTCTCATTAATTAGAGGTCTAGAGACCTGATATATGACCGGGGATGAAGTGTTAACAGGTTTGTTCACTTGACTGACATTGACCTATAATCCTACTGTATATTAACTGTATATTAATACATATATGGCTGGCTGCTTTCAAAGTCACAATTAAGGATCGAATGTGTTAAAATCAAGAGGATGTAGCATTCTGTTCAAATTAATTACCTTTGCCTGAGTACTGTCAAGGTTTCTGTTCAAATATACATTTACTTAAAAAGTGAAGTTTCAATAGAATGACCAAAAATCCCTGTAAAGTAAATAAATCGGTTGTCTTTTAATGTTGGCTACATCAAATTATCCAGGATGGTATTGTCTTCATTACCTGGGAACAGATGAGCAAGTTAGGCCAACACAGATGAGCAAGTTAGGCCAACATTGAGCCTCTTGTTATTTTATACTTTTTTTTTATCTATAAATGAACCAGTTTATCTGATTTGTGTCTTTTGCCTTTCCAAATTAAAAAAAAAAAGATAAATTCCGTTCAGTTCATGAACAAAGTGAAATTGAGACTGTGAGAAATTTTGAATATGATAATTTATTTGTGAATAGGCAAATGTAAATATCAACAACAGCGAGAGTCTAGAGGATGTAGACCACAGTGTCATCTACTACAACCAGGCAGTAGTGCTGTACCACCTCCGACAATATAAGGCCGCTCTCAACATCCTCGACAAACTCTTCCAGTTCATCGAACCTCTGGGTAGATATCATTCTTACACCATAACCCGTGTTAGTCACAATGACTAGAATGTTCACTCTATAGTAATCTACCATTAAAGTCCTGTTTTTGTGTGTGTCACTGGCATGTATGTACCAAAGTGTATATACAATTTTTGAACTGTTTACCAATATATCCTGTTTTCCTTCTCTTCCTGGTCTCCTATAGAAGAAGCCTTAGCTAGAAAAGCAATGATGTTACTTGTGGAGTTGTACCTGTGTACGTTCCAGGTAAGGTCACACAACAAGTGTCACATTCCATCGCATAAACCAAAATTTTATCTTACTTTACAATACATTATAGATTTGTATACAACAATTGCAATTAAATTCTAACATACCGAATATATTTTTTTATTTAAAAATTCTGTATAACATATAATTATATACATTCACCATGTATTGCTGGTAAATTTTTAAATATGTGTTTCAATGTGTAATTGCAGCCAGAAAAAGCTATCGGCATGCTGAGTTATGCAGAAAAAACGATGTTCAATGGAAGCAAAGAAAAAACAGAGAAAGAAAACAAGGAGGAAACAGAAGCATCAGAGCAGTGGAAACCCAAAATTAGCTTGGTACTTGGATAAAGAGATATGGAGTGTAGAAATTTATGAGGACTTTTAGCCTTATTAGCCCACCATCATCAGATGGTTGGCTATTCAAATCGTCCTTCGTCCATGGTCCGTCGTCCGTCCGTCCGTAAACAATTCTTGTTATTGCTATTTCTCAGAAAGTACTGAAGGGATCTTTCTCAAATTTCATATGTGGGTTCCCCTTAGTGTCTAGTTATGCATATTGCATTTTGAGACCAATCGGAAAACAACATGGCCGACACGCAGCCACCTTGGATTTTGACAATTGAAGTTTGCTATCGCTATTTCTCAGAAAGTACTGAAGGGATATTTCTCAAATTTCATATGTAGGTTCACTTTGCTGCCTTGTTATGCATATTGCATTTTGAGACTAATCAGAAAACAACATGGCCGACAGGCAGCCATCTTGGATTTTGACAATTGAAGATTGTTATCACTATTTCTCAGAAAGTACTGAAGGGATCTTTCTCAAATTTCATATGTAGGTTGCCCTTGGTCCCTAGTTATGCATATTGCGACCAGTCGGAAAACAACATGGACGATATGCAGCCATCTTGGATTTTGACAATTGAAGTTTGTTATCGCTATTTCTCAGAAAGTACCGAAGGGATCTTTCTCAAATTTCATATGTAGGTTCACCTTGGTGCCTAGTTATGCATATTGCATTTTGAGACTAATCGGAAAACAACATGGCCGACAGGCAGCCATCTTGAATTTTGGCAATTGATGTTTGTTATCGCAATTTTACAGAAGGTATTGAAGGGATCTTTCTCAAATTTCATAGGTAGGTTCCCCTTGGTCCCTCATATTGCATTTTGGGACCAATCCGAAAACAACATGGCCAACAGACAGTCATTATTGCTAAATTTCAAATTTCATATAGGTTCCCCTTGTTTGAAAAGTACTGGAGGGATGTTTCTCAATTTACACAGATTAGTAAGAGGAAGGGAAAAATAGAGAGATCAATCTGACATGGAACCTATAAAGATCATTAAATGGTGGGCGCCAAGATCCCTCTGGAATCTCTTGTTTTTACATAAATAGCCTGTTTCAGCAAAGTCTACCTTTACCTTGCACAGTTTTATGTATTTTTCCAGAATCCAGATATTGTTTGACGCAGCTATAAACTGTTTCATAATGGATAATCTTTGATATGGAACTGCATACATACACAATCTAGACATAGTGATCTATAGTTTGATCAGTATTACCTGTTTCCCCTTTTTTTCTTTTTTTTTTAATTTAAAACTTCTGGCAGGGTATCAATATTTGATATACAGTAAAATCCCCTGCAGACATATTTTGAAAAACCGATATTCAACTTTATTTGTCCCAAAGCTTGCATGTTGGTACAGTGTAAACTAATTCATAATAAAATTCCTCGCTATACACAAAAAGATTTTGCCTACATCACAACCAGTATTGGATTTAATGTGTAAAGTTTCGATGATTACAGAAAGTCGCCTTCATCAGAAAAATGATACATACACTTCACTTGTCATTTGCCTGGTGAAGGTAACAAGTGTAGTCACGGAAACATCACACATAAAATCCAAAACTGGTTGTTATACAATGTATAGGAGAAATATTCTCACAATTTACAAACTTATCAGCCCGAAGAAAATGTTTAATACCCCACTATACAATACATATGTACATGAGTGAAATCTCTCAAGAACTTTGACAGCATAATAATGCACAATGTTCTTGTATTATGACATCAAAAGTTACAAAAAATATCAAACAGCCAATCAAAACCAGATATTAGTTTTAAAGTTTAATAATTCAGCTACATGTGTGAAAGTGAACCGATTGATACTTACTTGAATCCAGGTTATCAGTAAATATTGATTTATTTTACATTTATTGCAGTTCAAAACAAGGTGCTTACTAATGATGAAGTCCATGAAATCCTGTAAGAGAGAGATCAAATCATTGATGACTACCCAGGCAGTGGTAAGTTGGTCAATATACTGTAAACAGATTAATTTTGGTCATCTTGAATTTTAGCCCATAACTAAATCTAAACAGATAAGTGCAATTATGAATTGGCACATACACAATACTTACCATAAAAACAACACAATTAAACCTGTCAAAGCGGACACCTGTCCATACAGAAAGTGCCAGGAATCCCCAATGAAAATCAATATAAATATACATACTTGCCTAATTAAGACGGCGGGCAGTAATTTTGGTCTGTACGTTGTTAAGAATTCCTTAAAGCAGACACATGAAACCATTGTCATGTATTGTTATTTATATGTAAACAGTTTCTAAATAACTAACACAGTCTACTTTACACAACTCCTCTAGCGAAAATGCTTCCTAGCATCTTTATATGTATGATAGAAGCAGGATTATTTTTTTCATCAAACATTTATCATATAAATTATTCAAATTATAGATTTAACATTACTAAATACAAGTATACTTGATTTCTTTTACAGAATACGTCTGTGATATTTCTGAAGAGTAATTTTGAATACCTAAGAGGAAATTATCGAAAAACAATTAAAATGTTGGGGCCACCCTCATTTGTGCAACTGTTTACAGAGTCAGGAGAGTGCTTGCCAGTTATGTATTATAACAATATGGGATGTGTGCACTTTCACATGCGCAAACATCACAATGGAGCATTTAACTTCAGAAAGGCAATTCAGGAAAATGAAAATGCAATCAAAGATCTACGACGAGGGGCAGAGCAACGTGAGTTACTACATGTGTAATAGTATGAGGTCACCTTACTAGCTCAGTCTAGCAGGAATTTCCCTTAAGCCTAGTGGTAGGATGTTTGGCTTTGAGAGGGAAAGGTCGCAAGTTCGAAGTGCGGCATGGGCAGGGTCTTTTCCTTACTCCTTCCTATTACAGATTTGGTGCCGTTGACCACTCCAAGTGAAAGCTATAGGAGATTGAGGGGCTTTCTTGGAGAAAAAAGAACCTGGGTTGTGGCTATCTTCGGGGGCAAAGACTTTGTGAAGGAGGGAGTAGTGTAAAAGTAGAGAGTATAAGGATACCTTACTAGCTCAGACTAGCAGGAATTTCCCTTTAGCCTAGTGCTAGGATGTTTGCCTTAAGAGCGATAGGTTGCTAGTTCGAAGCCAGGCATGGGTAGGGTATTTTTCATTACTCCTTACACATCTTTCTTTAAGAGTTTAAGTTGCTACTTACTATCAGTATCTCTGTGTTTTCGTTTTTTGGGATTTTTTTATTGGCGAGATCAAAAACACTATATTTTCTATTCATTGACAGTTTTACGAGTAGATGTATCAAATTCTAATTCCCAAGAAATATACTGAGAGCCACAATTTAAATTTTTGATATCTTTTATGTACAACCTTGATACTACTCTATGAATTTTTTTTCACCAACAGAAATTGATATAAATGATTGACAAATCCTGATTCATGATATCATTCAGAAAGCAAAAGCAAAATTTGCCTAAATGTTATCAAATGTAGAAAGGTATTCAGTTTATTTTGTCCATCAGTTGGTCTTTCTGTCCCTCCTTTTGTTACACCTAAGGTTCATCGATTTCACCTACATTTTCTTTTTCACCAACTTAGCTTTTCATGAAGCTTTTTTCCATCAGAATTGAAGTAATTTATGTAATTTATGTAATTTATTTTCTAGCCAGACAGTGTAGCTGTGTAGCTTAAAAGTAAGAAAAACACAAATGGACAGCTACCCAGAAGTGAGATTCAGAAGACATAATCTTAAACTGCAAACTGCCATAGCAAAATTATGATAATTAAATATTTATATTACAATCCAAATGTATTTCCTTTGCTTCAGATAAAAATCTGAATGGAAAACCGTTAAACATGATTGGCGTGAGTCGCCACTATGAGCTGCTCTACAACATGGGCATACAGCTGCTGCATTGTGGGAATCCGCTTGGTGCATTTGAGTGTCTGGTAGAGGCTGTACAAGTTTTCCGGGTCAACCCTCGGCTTTGGTTACGACTTGCTGAGTGTTGTATAATGGCTAACAGAGAGGTGGGTGCCATGATAAGTTATCTCCCTTCAGTTATTTTTGTGAATTTTTGGCTTTTATATCTGACTGTTCCTTAATGATAGAATTGAGACATTGTCCATTCTAATCCTTGATTAGACTTTGAAAAGAATTGAAACTTTGTCCACTCATTTCCTTTAGATTTTAAATAGATTCGAGACATTGTCTTCTCATCCTTGTTTAGACTTTAAATAGAATTGAGACATGATTTTCGTTTTGAATTTATAAATAGCATTGAGACGTTGTCCTCTCATCTTTGATAAGATTTAAAATAGAATTGAGACATTGTCTTTTCATTCTTGATTAGACTTTAAATATAATTTAGACATTATCTTCTCAGCCTTGGTTAGACATTTAAAAAATTTGAGACATTATCTTCGTTTAGACTTTAAATAGAATTGAGACATGGTCTTCTCATCCTTGATTAGACTTTAAATAGAATTGAGACATGGTCTTCTCATCCTTGATAGGACTTAAACTGAAATATTGGGTACTTATCATAGTCATTTCAAGTATGCTGTAGCAATAAACATATGATGTGTGTTATACTTGTGTTATTTTATAGATACATGTATGACCATCAAATTAAGTTGTTTTATGCTTGTAATATTTATACAATGAAATCTGACTTTACCGACCACTGTCTTTAACAACATCGTGTAGTTTCCGATCATATCCAACAGAACGGAGACTTACTCCACTGGCATTGCCGACACTGACTTTACAGACACACTGTCATATCCGACACATTGACTCGGTCCCATACAGTGTCAGTAAAGTCAGGATTCACTCTAATGCTTAGTTTCTGTTACTTTCCGATTTGATTTTTAAAGTACAATGTTTTCTTTTAATAACTGGAGCTACTCTGAAAGGTTTTTTGATTTACGACTATCTTATTCTATATCTATTACTGTCCACGCTGTCTAACATAATGTGATTGTTGTGATGGATGTATCTTTGTTGCTTAGAGTAATGATGATGACAGGAAACTGGAACGAAGACTAGAGGTCATTCAGGGGTCAGATGGAAGTGGAATTCACAGGAAATTACGACTAGGTCCTGGCATTCACAAAAACCGGGCAAGGTATAGGGCATATATATGTCTTCTTTTCAAGGACTTTAATGTATGGTAATCTTTTTGCAGTAGTTTTGGTTAAAGAAATATGAAATTTCTATTAAATCAAATGATAATCATAGAATGATTTAGATTACCTAGTAAAGACAAATGTAGCAGAATGATTATTTTTGAGCGAGACTACACCATCAGTAACATTTGGATATTTTCTCACAGTCCTGGTACACCAGCTATCCCAGCCCCCAACCTCGAGTTTGCCGCTCTTTGCCTGAAAAATGCTCTGCTCCTATTACGAGATGATCCCCTAAATGCACAACCCACGCCAACTGAGGATCAGGACGGAGTGTGAGTACTGTAGAATTATTGTATTGATTCAATAGCTACAGATATTTTAAATTACAATACTAATGAATTCACTTTGCCTGTTTACTTGACAGAAGTATGTCTTGGTACATAATGATATATTTGAAATGGTTATTTAATATTCATGGAAATATGTTTGATAATTCTCTACACTAGAAATGAATCTGTTGAGCTCAACTGTTACAGGTTTATTAGTCCCCTACCAGTGAAACTTGGGGGACTCTAGGTTTCCTGTACGTTTATCTTGTACGTATATACATAATGCCAAAGTTTTCAGCACTCTAGCAGTTTTAGTCCTCGAGAGATTTTGATCAAACTTCAATAATAAGGACCATAATATCTCGGAGTGAGTTTCAGGGGTTTTGGGTCAAGGACAAGGTCACTTTTACTATATTTAGTAGAGGCTGGTAGGGGACATATCTTGCTTTAGCATTGCCCAGTTTGCTTGTATCCAGTCATGTCAGCATCTTACTCATATCTACCATTCAGTAAGACTCCCCCGGAAATGGTGCTGGTTCCTGCTCCGCCTGGTAACCCGATGCGAGCTCTGGAGGTTGCTAATCTCAGGTACGGTAACAGGTTTCCTTTTCAGTTTTATAACATTGTTTGTTTCGATCCCCTTAAATTCTGAATAATTTGAAGTTGGCTCTCTTTCCTAATGCTCCAAACTGTTGACATCTGATGTCAAGTGTTGACATCTGTGTCACATTTAAAAGTGCTTTATCTTGATTTGCATATGATTCATCTGGATACTTAGGGATGGAACATGATAATAAATTTTTAGATTAATTGGTCCATCCATGTATAGGCAGAAAACAGAAGCACACTCTGGATAAACTGCAAAGCAGTGCACCTTCGTTTTCGGTCTATACATCAGTAGACCAGTTTATTATCTTGTTCAATACTTTTACATGTGCTATTTGATTTACACCTAAATAGAAACAAATGGTTTGTAAGGAAAATAATTTAGTTTGATTCACAACAGCAAGAGTAATTGTTTCATGGAGCAATGATTTTGACGTTAACCAACACAGGCCATGTTTCAAATTTTCTTTGCACTGTTTGTCAGAAATCTCGTATCCATGTATAATAGACGTGGATGGTCACATGAAAAATCACCAAAGCCAAACTATTTTTGCAAAATTCTAGTTATTCATATATGACACCATCAAAACATGCCCTTCATTTTTAGCTCACCTGGTCCAAAGGACCAAGGTGAGCTTATGCCATACCGTGGCATCCGTCGTCCATTGTCCGTCCGTCTGTCGTCCGTCCGTCCGTCATCAATTGACTTCTTCTTCATAACCAGTGATCAGAATTTGACCAAATTTGGTCAGAAGCATCCTTGTGGGGTGGGGACTCAAAATTGTACAAATGGTGGGGCTGACCCCCCAGGGGTCTGCAGGGCGGGGCCAAAAGGGGTCAATTGGGCTATATTGATATAAACGACTTCTTCTCTTAAACTGAACAATGGATATTGCTCATATTTGCCTGGTAGCATCACTATAAGGTGGGGATTCAAAATTGTACAAATGATGGGGCTGACCCCCCAGTGGCCTGATGGGCGGGGCCAAATGTGGTCAATTGGGCTATATTGAAATAAACGACTTCTTCTCTGAAACCGAGCAATGGATATTGCTCATATTTGCCTGGTAGCATCACTATTGGGTGGGGATTCAAAATTGTACAAATAATGGGGCTGACCCCCCAAGGGCCTGAAGGGCGGGGCCAAATGTGGTCAATTGGGCTATATTGATATAAAAGACTTCTTCTCTGAAACCGAGCAATGGATATTGCTCATATTTGCCTGGTAGCATCACTATGGGGTCGGGATTCAAAATTGTACAAATAATGGGGCTGACCCCCCAATGGCCTGAAGGGCGGGGCCAAATGTGGTCAATTGGGCTATATTGATATAAACGACTTCTTCTCTGAAACCGAGCAATGGATATTGCTCATATTTGCCTGGTAGCATCACTATTGGGTGGGGATTCAAAATTGTACAAATAATGGGGCTGACCCCCCAAGGGCCTGAAGGGCGGGGCCAAATGTGGTCAATTGGGCTATATTGATATAAAAGACTTCTTCTCTGAAACCGAGCAATGGATATTGCTCATATTTGCCTGGTAGCATCACTATGGGGTCGGGATTCAAAATTGTACAAATAATGGGGCTGACCCCCCAATGGCCTGAAGGGCGGGGCCAAATGTGGTCAATTGGGCTATATTGATATAAACGACTTCTTCTCTGAAACCGAGCAATGGATATTGCTCATATTTGCCTGGTAGCATCACTATGGGGTCGGGATTCAAAATTGTACAAATAGTGGGGCCGACCTCCCCTGGGGCTGAGAGGCGGGGCCAAAAGGGGTCATTTTGGTTAAATTGATATACATGTACACAAATTCTTCTCTGAAACTAAGCAATGGATATCACTCACATTTGTATGGTAGCATGGTCATGGGAAGGGGATTCAAAATTGTACAAATTTTAGGATTGACCCCACCAGGGAGCTGAGAGGGGGGGGGGGGGGGCAAAAGGGTAAATTTTGGCTAAATGGATATGAACAATTTCTTCTCTGAAACAGCTCATATTTTACTTGTAGCATCCTTTTGGGTAAGGATTCAAAATTTTATAAAGGAAGGAATTGACCCCCCCGGGGTGCAGAGGGCGGGGTCAAAAGGGGTCAATTGGTTTAAACAACTTCTTTTCTGAAACTTAACAATGGATATCACTCACATTTGTGTGGTAGCATGGGGTTGCGCCAAAAGTCAATTTCATTTCATGGATTAATGCATTTTTTGGCATAAAAACCTCACATACCCATATAAAATGCCTATGATATATTGACATAGCAATACCAGTGACAAATATACTTAATCATCATTCTTGTTTCATATCTCATCCAGGTGAGCGATACAGGCCCTCTGGGCCTCTTGTTCAGTTTATCACTTGTTACACAGAATAAATAAACCAATGGAAAAGCATGTTGCAGCCACAAATTAAATTGCGTTTGACAAGATCACCTGATGCTTGTTTTTGACAATTACAATATTTGATTCTGCATCACATGGGTGCTTGTTTTTGACAGATGCTCTATCCTTGCGGCAGCAGCTTATGTGTCCCTGTGTTTGTACGACTACGCTCTAGCTCTTCAACACGCCGAGAATCTTCTACGCCAACCTCGATTATCGGGAGCACAGAGGTGTGTTACTCTAGCCTTACAAATATAACATACAGATAACAGATCTATAAATCAAAAAGTACATTTTATATTAAGAGATCAGTAGATTTAAAGGTTGGTACATATGAAAGTGTTTTATTTTATTTTTTTTCAAATTAAGATTCGAATCAGTAACATGGTTCTTTGACTAGATAAACTTCCTTTGTCTAGGTACCTTGGTCACCTGTACATGGCAGAAGCCCTTGTTGCCATGGATAAGATAGCAGATGCCATTCAGCATCTGAACCCAGAAACAGTTGTGGACATCAGTACAAATCCACCTGAGCAGAAATCTGACCAAGGTAAAGTGATTCAAAAATTCAGTTCCATCAAATCACTTAGCGCTTTGTTTCCCAGTACTTCTTATTGTATCTTTAAAGCACACAACTTTGCCAAGATGTACTCACAACATCTGAGGTAACTGAAAATTACACATTTTAGTGGTAATCTTATTTTCATGCTTTTCACTGTGGCAGCATTGGGTTGCAATGTGGTTGTACTTATTACAGCTTCTATACTCTAATTCAATAGCAACTAAGTGTATCAGTCAAAACTGTCTGCAAAGACCGCCATAACATAAAGATTATACAGTCAAAGCTGTCTACAAAGACCCTCATTATGGTAAAGATTATACAGTCAAACTTGTCTACAAAGACCGCCATAACATAAAGATTATACAGTCAAAGCTGTCTACAAAGAACCTCATTATGGTAAAGATTATACAGTCAAACCTGTCTACAAAGAACCTCATTATGGTAAAGATTATACATTCAAACTGTCTACAAAGACCGCCATAACATAAAGATTATACAGTCAAAGCTGTCTACAAAGAACCTCATTATGGTAAAGATTATACATTCAAACTGTCTACAAAGATCCTCATTATGGTAAAGATTATACATTCAAACTGTCTACAAAGACCATCATTACGGTAAAGGTTATAGTCAAAACTGTCTACAAAGACCGCCATAACATAAAGGTTATACAGTCAAACCTGTCTACAAAGACCGCCATTATGGTAAAGATTATACATTCAAACTGTCTACAAAGACCATCATTACGGTAAAGGTTATAGTCAAAACTGTCTACAAAGATCCTCATTATGGTAAAGATTATACATTCAAACTGTCTACAAAGACCATCATTACGGTAAAGATTATACATTCAAACTGTCTACAAAGACCATCATTACAGTAAAGGTTATAGTCAAAACTGTCTACAAAGACCGCCATAACATAAAGATTATACATTCAAACTGTCTACAAAGATCCTCATTATGGTAAAGATTATACATTCAAACTGTCTACAAAGACCATCATTACGGTAAAGGTTATAGTCAAAACTGTCTACAAAGACCGCCATAACATAAAGGTTATACAGTCAAACCTGTCTACAAAGACCGCCATTATGGTAAAGATTATACAGTCAAAACTGTCTACAAAGATCCTCATTACGGTAAAGATTATACAGTCAAACTTGTCTTCAAAGACTGCCATTACAGTAAAGATTATACAGTCAAAACTGACTACAAAGATCCTCATTACAGTAAAGATTATACAGTCAAACTTGTCTACAAAGACTGCCATTACAGTAAAGATTATACAGTCAAAACTGCCTACAAAGACTGCCATTACAGTAAAGATTATACAGTCAAACTTGTCTTCAAAGACTGCCATTGCAGTAAAGATTATACAGTCAAAACTGTCTACAAAGACTGCCATTACAGTAAAGATTATACAGTCAAACTTGTCTACAAAGACTGCCATTACGGTAAAGATTATACAGTCAAAACTGTCTACAAAGACTGCCATTACAGTAAAGATTATACAGTCAAACTTGTCTACAAAGACTCCCATTACGGTAAAGATTATACAGTCAAAACTGTCTACAAAGACTGCCATTACAGTAAAGATTATACAGTCAAACTTGTCTACAAAGACTGCCATTACGGTAAAGATTATACAGTCAAAACTGTCTACAAAGACTGCCATTACAGTAAAGATTATACAGTCAAACTTGTCTACAAAGACTGCCATTACGGTAAAGATTATACAGTCAAAACTATCTACAAAGACTGCCATTACAGTAAAGGTTATACAGTCAAACCTGTCTACAAAGACTGGCATTACGGTAAAGGTTATACAGTCAAACCTGTCTACAAAGACTGGCATTACGGTAAAGGTTATAGTCAAAACTATCTACAAAGACTGCCATTACAGTAAAGGTTATACAGTCAAACCTGTCTACAAAGACTGCCATTACGGTAAAGGTTATAGTCAAAACTGTCTACAAAGACTGCCATTACGGTAAAGGTTATAGTCAAAACTGTCTACAAAGACTGCCATTACGGTAAAGGTTATACGATCAAATCTGTCTACAAACTCTGATTACGACAAAGGTTATACAGTAAAACCTGCCTACAAAGACCCCTATTATGGTAACGATTATGTCATACATCGTCTGTAAAGTCTTTTACGGTATGTACAAGTTAAGCATTTTGTGATGCTGTTCAATGTCTGTGGTTTTACCATATCATCCAGCTGTTCACAAAAAATACTGTAATATTTGATCATACTGTTTCTGCTTCAGATAAAAATGACAAAGGAGACAAATTGGACAAAGGAGAAAAAGACCAAGAATCCTCGGAAGCCAAAGGTTAGTGGACAGAAAGAAATTAATTCAAATATGTATGTTTGAAAAAGGAATAATTATGTACATATATCATGTATAAAATCTGAAATGATGGAGGATGTGTTCATTCCATGTACATGTACTGTCAAGACTGACTTCAGTGACTTTCAAAGGAACTTACACATTTTGGTCGCATCAGACAAAGAGTGTCACTTAACACAGACACAGTCAGACATCGTATATAAAAGATCATGTACATGTACAATATATACATCGAAGAAAACTGCATTAAACAAAAATAAAGTACGTGTATTTGTTTAAGATTTTCTGTCATTAAAACAAATAAATACACCAATTAGGATTCTGTTGAGTAATTAAAATACATCATCTGTATAACAATTATTTTTCTTAAAATTACTGTATGTGTAAACATTGCTTATTATTGCAATTATTGTAATTTGTTAAGATATCATGAATGGTAAAATTGTTGTTAGCAAAAAAACTGTGTAAAAAACCAATCACTTTCCTCACTTAGTGTGTTAATATTGTTCATTTTCTCCAAAAGGTTCTCTGTATCCATGGTCGCCAAAAGATCTGACAAAAGCCAAAGCGATAATGCAGTATAACTTGGCCACAGCTCACGCTATACGTGGGGAATATGATAAAGCGATGGCCAACCTGGGAGAGGTGAGCAACTCAGAGGCATAATCTTTATGTAGACACTTCTAGATAAACAACAGCCTGGATAGGTGTTATAATACACGTATATGAGTTTCTTATTTTCTATGTTAATCACAAAATAATTTCAGTATTAAATGTGGATAAAATTTACTGGTGATGTTTGATAATCAAAGGGCCAAAAGCCCTGAGAAACATCAGGGTTGAGGTCATAAAATAAGAAATTTAAAATTGGATTTTATAGTCCGACAGCTACAATTGGATTTTATAGTCCGACAGCTACATTTGTATCAGATGAAATGTCTTAATCTGGTTATTCCTATTCTATATATATTCAAAAAAACATGTATAACATATTTATCTGCTGAAAACTGTAGTATTGTTCTTTCCCTGACCTTTTTCTTTAATGTTTGTGGAAGATTATTGATATACTTCTGAATCAGTAAAGCTGCTTGTAAACTTTGAAAAAAATCAACTGAACGACAAATCGGTCTATTACATGTAACAGTTACATGAACAACATACAGAGATAAAATCCAAGATGTACACAGCCTAAGTTTTTTTTATTTATATTATTAGATGTTAATTAGGCCTAGGAAACATCCATTTTATGACCCCTAGTAACATCGAAAATGCAAATATTTTACCTCCGATAGAAAACTGTGGTTGCGCTGTCGGTTACACTGTCGGACGAGACATATATAGGCCTACAGTTTTGACAAACAAGTCGCCAGTTCATCAGTCACGGATCATAATCGTTAAATTCTTTTCAAATAAACAAATAATAATCTTATGGGTATTTAATAAAATCCTCATGAAAAACGGCAATGTAGTTTGTTACAACTTGCCTTCAATTCCTGTTGATATTTCTTGCGTATTCTAGCGACATACAAATGAATATGAAACTGCGAACAGTCGCTGGTTTAGTTACATTAGACATAACCACCATTTTTGCCGATAAGTGATGATCACGTGATTAGTCACGTGACACCTGAAGTTATCTCGTGGTATGTTTTGCTGCAAAACTAGTTATAGAATTGTAAACATTTGACTACGTAAACACGGTTGGTTTTAGGCTTAAATGAAATGTTCCTGCATATGAACTCAGGATGAACATATGAGTCTAAGACATGTGGATAGTTTCTCTGTGGATGCATGTAAATTTCCACGACGATCAAACTGAATTATTTTACTTTCGTTTTCAAGCCAAGATTGAGACAGAACTACGTAATCCTACGCCACAACAATTGCATATATACCAGTAATCTAAAATAGTCTAGAACACCAAACATTCATATTTCATTTTAAATAATTGCAGTAAACACGGGAACCATCAGTTAAATCGTGTCAAAAATTGCTGTCGAAATAGGAACTATATTAGACTGCGGATGTATATCATTTGTATTACAGAAAAGAGAAGTTGTTAGCCGGAAACAAAAGTGTGACTAACAAAATTTACCCACCACGGCTATTAAGGCAGGTGCCAAAGGCATCCTGAAGGCACCTGCCGTTAAAAATAAATACAGTACCAGTGTTATATTTCACCGCATTTTACAGCTGAAAATAGGCCATTTTCTCTTGCATAAACATGTTACTATTCCGATAGGAACTAAAAATGATTAATATCTTCCAATTTCACTGAATTATTGCTATATTTTCTCAGTTTAGTGATAGCATGCTGGTGGAAATAGCACTAAGTGACATTTATAGAGAATTTGTATATTCTTTTAAGAATGGAACTTTGAATTTAAGAGTTGTGAGTCAATGATTGCTCATGTTCAATAAACATGTTTACATTCCAGAGCTCAAACTACATTGGAACACCCCTGCCTGCCCAGATGTACTTCCTTAAGCTGTACCTGGACCTAATCGAAGGTAAAGATCTGATCAGTCCAGTGCTTAGTTTTTTCTCTGACCAGTGATACTTAGGTATTCACTGGTCAGTTCAGTACTTAAGGTATTCACTGACCAGTCCAATAGTGTATTCCCCTGACCAGACCAATACTTGGTGTATTCCCCTGACCAGTCCAATACTTAGTGTATTCACTGACCAGTCTAATACTTAGTGTATTCACTGACCAGTCCAATGCTTAGTGTATTCACTGACCAGTCCAATACTTAGTGTATTCACTGACCAGTCCAATGCTTAGTGTATTCACTGACCAGTCCAATACTTAGTGTATTCACTGACCAGACCAATACTTAGTGTATTCACTGACCAGTCCAATACTTAGTGTATTCCCCTGACCAGTTCAATACTAGGTGTATTCACTGACCAGTCCAATACTTAGTGTATTCACTGACCAGTCCAATACTTGGTGTATTCCCCTGACCAGTCCAATACTTAGTGTATTCCCCTGACCAGACCAATACTTAGTGTATTCACTGACCAGTCCAATACTTAGTGTATTCCCCTGACCAGTTCAATACTAGGTGTATTCACTGACCAGTCCAATACTTAGTGTATTCCCCTGACCAGTCCAATACTTAGTGTATTCACTGACCAGTCCAATACTTAGTGTATTCACTGACCAGTCCAATACTTAGTGTATTCCCCTGACCAGTCCAATACTAGGTGTATTCCCCTGACCAGTCCAATACTTAGTGTATTCCCCTGACCAGTCCAATACTAGGTGTATTAACTGACCAGTCCAATACTTAGTGTATTTCCCTGAACAGTCCAATACGAGGTGTATTTACTGACCAGTCCAAGGCCCCAGGGTCTTTTTCCCACCCATTGGGACATAGTTTCTTTGTTATATCTTTGAAACTGTTTAGATCCCCACCCTATAGCCATATATATAGCATTGTTGGGCGTCAAACAAAAAAACAAAATCATGATGTAAAAATAGGTCCTGGGGTCTTCCTACCCCTAGGGACTTGGTTCCTTTGTTATATCTTTGAAACTGTTTAGATTCCCAACCCATAACCATAAATAGCATTGCTTGACATCAAGGGATTAACTCAATATTGATGTAAAAATAAGCTCAGGGGTCTTTCCTCACCCCAAGGGACTTCTTTTAACACAATCGTGTTGTAAAAACAATCCCTTGAGTCTTTTCATACCCCAGGGGAGTTTGGACTTTGTTTCTGAGCTTTATCTTTTAAGAAGATTATATCCCTTCCCTATAACCATATATAGCATTTACGGACATCAACAAATAAAACTATTAACGAATTGGACATGAACATATTTTGACGTTTGGTCTCGTCAAATCCAGCCATGTCAGCGATACAGGCCCTCTTGGCCTCTTGTTTACTGTTCAATCATTTTGAGAAATTAGTGAATAAATGATTGGTACATTTAGTAACATATGCTAGTTTATATTTGAATTGTTCTTTTCATTTCTAGGTCGAAGAAAGATGGCACAGATTGTCATCAAAGACCACTTTGGTCATGTGACACCTAATCGAGTAGAAATGAAGATCAACTCCAAACCCAGCAATGTACGAAATGATGTTCCAATGCCCTGATAATACAAGTGTTTTACCGAGTAGAGCAAGACAAAGTGAACTAATATCACAGTGAGGCTATGTTACCCTAAATGATAAAGATGCGGATCCTTAGAAAGAGTCATCCCCCTTAGGAGAGGACCTTAGTTTGATACAGCTTCCTGCATATAGATTTTTAAATATCTTTATTCAAAGCACAGCATGATTCCACATTATTGTTTATTATTATGTGGGGATAAGAAAGGATGACATCCACTTAAAAACAATGCCCTACCTTAAAGAGCAACTGTTAAAATGGTGGATGTCATCTCATTTACATGTGTCTCAGCGGAGAGGCTAGTCAGAGTGATCAAAACAAGTCACATGGGTAATTCTGGTTTACAGGTCAGTGGAGGTCACTTAGGTTGTATTTCATATTGCATTAACCTGAGGTCAACAGAGGTCAAGGTTCGTAGGGTAATCCTAAGTCGCAGCAGTCAATTTGAGTCATGGAGGTAATCCTGCATTACAGATCCATCTGAATTCAACAAGAGGTTTAATATTGGTTAATCTTATACCACAGAGCTCAGCCTTTGTCATTAACAAGAAGTGAACTTTGCCATTAGTATATTGGTCACAGAGACCACTGTTTCTTAATGATATGTTATCTGTCAGAAAACACTGCCAAAGTGCTATTTTTTATTATTATCAAGGTGTCTGGATGTACACAAAGATATTTTCTGTCTTGTATTATGCCAATGTAAATCCCTTGTGTACTTCCTTTCACATTTAAGTTTTATACATTCAGATTCTAAACGCCAGTGATGTTTTTGTCGTTGATGTATACCTTCTGTGACACAGGGACCAGACACCCATGAATTATTTTGTCTATAAACATAAATACCTTAGCATGAAATGGACAATAGGGAAATCATCATGAATGTTGGTTATAAATTATTTGAATTATTATATTGATGATGAAAGCAATGGATCTGATTTGTAAAAGAATTCAGAAGAAGCAATAAAAATGTAATGAAAATATGCTGTGTGGAGTATTTTTGTTGGCTGTGTTATCTGTGTAAAAGAGAGGTAATGGATTTATAGGCAGCTGGAGATGTTTGAAGTCCTTTTGAAAATAACAACAATATTTTCAAAGTTTGCATAAAAACCTTATGACAACATTTTAACAACATCATATGTTAACGTCGCATAGATGTTTGAGAAAATAACGTTCCAACAACTTTGCATTGAAGTCCCGGATGTCGCAACATGAATACGAAGTTTTCCGGACAGGCGTGTGCTTGATATAGTATGAGTAGGGTTTAATATGTTTTTCTATCAATACTAACCAGAAGCAGATGCCTGTGGTTAGTTTAAACATATTTTATTGACATATAATAATGACAAAGGGATTAGTCAGCAAGTTTTTCCAACTTATAGACGACTTCGCCTGTGGTTGTCCAACATTCTGTGCCCACCAGGTAGTCATATTTATATCTGATTCTGTATTAATTCAATGACGACGTCTATTAAAGTAAACCTTCGGAATATATATAAATATGCCATTACAATTACTGTTAATAGGCAAGTAGGAAGATATTTAACCCGATAAATGTCGAAAATACGACATTCGTCAATGCACTTTGATTGATCCAAGGGGAACAACTCGTACGAGCTTAAACATATGATGTCTAGGAGTCTAGGATAACTTTGTTATATGTTGAAGGATATCCTATTATCATCCAGCGCTTTTGCCCTATTACGTGTTTAGAAACTGCATGTTGTTAGTGAATACGTCGATAAAGATAATAATTTCTCCCGTTTTGAGAGTCGCGGAAAAATCTAAACACAGTGCTTGAAGCAATCTCAGTTTTTTGTCCACCATTTCATTTAATCTGTTCTGTTTATAAACTGTTATACTAGAAATAATATCGTGTTTCATAATTTTTAAGGTTTTAGCAATGTTTTATATATAACTGATATTCTCAAACACAGATTCGTTTTCTGGTATTATAGTGTAGACGACAGTTCACGTGTACACTATATATATGTGCTACTTCAGGTATGTAGCACGAGGGGTTGGGAGGACCTATGGCATTTTTTCTTCTTCTTTTTTTTCGACCGGAAGTGCAAAACTCCGTTGTGATGGCGGTAATATGAGCGATTATGTTTTGAAAGGTTTGCTATCTTTCACTTGCACGTATATTGATAATGAATTTGCCCTTAGTAATTTAGATTTTTTTTTCAAATAATGTTTTGATATATTCCTAAGCGGTTACCTGTCGATTTAAAAAGAAATATTACGTCCTCGATCATCGGCAAATTTAGATAATTTTAAAGAATCAATTAGTAAATGGAATTGAAATGACAAAATAACGAATTATGGTGGAAAATATTTATAAGTGCGATTTTTTTCTCACTTTTGTCAGGAAACTTTGACCTTAACGTTAATTTCCTGACATTTATATCGACCTGTCGCTTACTACAAACTAACTACGTAGATGTTTCACTGGTGTACTCAGTCGAGTTCAATTGGTCATAAATGGGGTCAACGTGCTGACCGATTTATCACAGGTGTAATCAGCATTAAGTGGGCAGTATACGTCATTACATTGTGTGTAAACATGCACAAAAGCCGCTATGAACAGGTCCCTAAAATTGTATTATGTGGGAGAAATATTCAGAAAAGTGCAGATATAAACCTGTTATGAAGCCAATGATATTCATAATCAAATAAATTTTATATTTCATTTGGCGAGCATTGTTATGAAAGGAAACCAAGACTACCCATTGTTGTTGTTTTGCTGAGGGTTCGTGGTTGATATGTAACTAGAAGAATTTGACGTAATAGGCCACGCTATACACATATGCATGATCGGGGCCGAAGGGGGCGTTAACTGAACTGACCACCACCGCGTCACGTTGTGTTGTGTAAGTAGGGCACTCAAGATCGGCACAATGCACACAGCGTTAGCCTTGTGGTTTCTGGTACAGTAAATTCTAAAAATAGAATTATTATAGTTTCTAGATAGCAATAATTTATTTTCCGAGTCTAAGTACAATGAAAGTCTATAATTCTATTTCATTGCGTTGTGACGTGGTATCCTTGCTTGTCCTAGCCATCCCAAACAAATTCCATATGCGGTAACGCTTTGATATCCACCTCCAATATACGTAGTGACCACACGAACTTGCCACTAATTCTTAACTAAACCCATATGTATCGTATATATAATCATATGTACCGAGGATGAGTCCCTGTGGTAGTGACACAATGCCGCATTGTTATCAACAAATGTACTACCCATTGGAATTTGTTTACAGGTTTTCTACTAACCAAATCGACCACCGTATTGGCCAGATAGCGGCGAGATTTACTAATTTCCGCATGATCGGGTTACATAAATCAGCGAATGCCTTGGTGACCAATTAATTTCTATAATTTTATTCAGGAGATGCATTTAATTCAAGACTGCATTCGTCATCATCATCATCATCATTGAGAGAGAGAGAGAGAGAGAGTCTCATCTGATGTTTTTTATTTATCTCGTTACGAGTAACATCTGTTGATGCCACCAGATAATCCTAATCTTTTTAGTTCCAATATATCTTTTAATGTTCATTTTTTAAGAAGATAGTGAAACCTGAACCCTATCTGAGTAAATATATCATTACGCTGTGAAGATCGCGTAGTGATGGGTCTGTATTTTAATCAGATTTACTTGGACTGTGCAGAGACGTATATACCAGATATACAAGTCTCTGGACTGTAATATTTGATCGGAACCTTCACCATCATAATTATCCGATATGACGTAACTGACCAGATAAATCGGTCAAAGAGAATGGGTTATTCAATGAGCCTCTACATATTTAGATGTCCTTATTACGAAATGACGCATACAGTACTTCTCTTTACGTACCTTTAAATTTGTCAATGGAATTTTAGTTCAATTAAGTATAGCAGTGTGGCTTTTCTAAATATTTTGAAACGATTTAATTGAACATGAAAAAAAAAAAAAAAAAACACACACATATGCACTAATTGGGACAATTTAGTATCTCCGTTTACACTTATCGAGCCGTAATGATGAATAAAAGGGACAGGATTTCAATTGGGTTAATGGTCCACAGTCAAAATATGGATAAGGTTTTCTATTCATGATGTACTGAAATTGAATTCTTAATTGGGCAAAGGATTAAGGAAAAGGAAAAGGATGTTTTAACTTCCGGTAAATGAATATGTTACTCAACTTGTGCTATAACTTGCTGTCGATTCGTATTCAGTTTATATGTCCTATAATTAGATAATATAACCTAAAATATATACTATCATCACACTGGAGTGATTTAAATACCATTTGATATTAATAAACGTAAATATGATACACACAGGGACTCGTATCAGTGTTGGTGGCGTGCACAGGGATTTGGCACGAGTTCCCAACCCACGGTTCATTTACATAATTATTATATATTACATGTATATATGTTGGGAATTCGTAATCCCTGTGTTTTTTATAGCAGATCGCTAGTTTTTTTTATGAACGACGTTTGTATTTATTAGATAATTTCAGAAAATGCTTGTCCCATGTTTTTCATCTTATAGCCAAACCAAAGGACCAGCATGTTTGAATCACAGAATCGTACACAACATCCCTCTTCTTTACTACAGACTGTAGGGTACAACCCCCTTTACTACAGACTGTAGGGTACAACCCTCTTTACTACAGACTGTAGGGTACAACCCTCTTTACTACAGACTGTAGGGTACAACCCTCTTTACTACAGACTGTAGGGTACAACTCTCTTTACTAGACTAGGGTACAACCCTCTTTACTACAGACTGTAGGGTACAACCCTCTTTACTAGACTAGGGCACAACCCTCTTTACTACAGACTGTAGGGTACAACCCTCTTTACTACAAACTGTAGGGTACAACCCTCTTCTTTACTACAGACTGTAGGGTACAACCCTCTTTACTACAGACTGTAGGGTACAACCCTCTTTACTACAGACTGTAGGGTACAACCCTCTTTACTACAGACTGTAGGGTACAACCCTCTTCTTTACTACAGACTGTAGGGTACAACCCTCTTCTTTACTACAGACTGTATGGTACAACCCTCTTCTTTACTACAGACTGTAGGGTACAACCCTCTTTACTACAGACTGTAGGGTACAACCCTCTTTACTACAAACTGTAGGGTACAACCCTCTTCTTTACTACAGACTGTAGGGTACAACCCTCTTTACTACAGACTGTAGGGTACAACCCTCTTTACTACAGACTGTAGGGTACATCCCTCTTATTTACTACATACTGTAGGGTACAACCCTCTTTATTACAGACTGTAGGGTACAACCCTCTTTACTACAGACTGTAGGGTACAACCCTCTTTACTACAGACTGTAGGGTACAACCCTCTTTACTACAGACTGTAGGGTACAACCCTCTTTACTACAGACTGTAGGGTACAACCCTCTTTACTACAGACTGTAGGGTACAACCCTCTTCTTTACTACAGACTGTAGGGTACAACCCTCTTTACTACAGACTGTAGGGTACAACCCTCTTCTTTACTACAGACTAGGGTACAACCCTCTTTACTACAGACTGTAGGGTACAACCCTCTTTACCACAGACTGTAGGGTACAACCCTCTTTACTACAGACTGTATGGTACAACCCTCTTTACTACAGACTGTAGGGTACAACCCTCTTCTTTACTACAGACTGTAGGGTACAACCCTCTTTACTACAGACTGTAGGGTACAACCCTCTTTACTACAGACTGTAGGGAACAACCCTCTTTACTACAGACTGTAGGGTACAACCCTCTTCTTTACTACAGACTGTAGGGTACAACCCTCTTTACTACAGACTGTGGGGTACAGTCGACCTTTGTTATCTCGAAATCAGTGGGGGTCACGAAAAAAAACTCTAGTTATCCCGAGTATTCGATGTAACCGATTTAATGTAGAATTTTTAATGACGAGACTGAATTTTTACTTCGAGTTAAGCAGGGTAAAATAATGAAGTTTGTAAAAATGTTTCAAATAGACAGCTCAGCCTCCATAATTTCTCAAATTAAAAATTTCTATGGGAAAGATTCAATGAGAAAATATATCTCAGTTATGTAACTTTTATCCAACTAACAGGGCACGGATTCCAGCCAACGGTTCATTTACATGTACAATATGTATTTTATATGGACATTTGGTTTTGGAACTCGCACCAAGTCCCTGTGATCCGACTCTGAAGTGGACATAAGTACCAAATGTTGTATTAAGTAGTAATTAGTTGTACTTCGCTCCTAATTTCCCTGAGTAGACAGGACCATCTTGGCCATAAATCAATGAAATAGACACTTACTATTGACCCCACAATGGACCCCTGTTACTATGGGTGCTCGACCACTGTCCAAAACTGCCTGCTTACGTAACATATAATAACATACTGTATAGAGGCCAGAAAGCTGGCTGGAGTCTGATTAAAACCCGTAACAGGAAATGGGGTCAGCTGGACGTTTTATTGACCATTGACCGTCACGTGCATGCGTGTGTAAGCATACACATAACTGGTCACCGCGGGAAACTAACCATCCCGAGGAAAAAGTGATGACCGAAGTCCATCTGGGCCATGATTATGTTACACATGGGTCACGTCACGAATAGTGCTTTGTGTACGATATAGGCAGGACCGAAAATGGATACAACTTGCTAATAACATTTATGCATGAAAAACATGTATGCATTCTAGACAGTCTTCGTGCGTCTAGGCCTTGTAGCAATAGTGTTATAGACCAGATAGAAACCGATACGGATTTTATACAGGATGTAGATGGAAGAGTTGCCACAGGCAACCGACAACTGTTACCATTTTGAATCCTGGACTGTTGTTGCACTCTTGTTTGGTATATTTGGCCAATCACCCTGATTCACGGTACAGAAACATAAGTTACGACGAAGTGAGTTCGATCTCGGATTCATCTTGGTCCAATCCTGCGGGATTCAAAAAGTAAAACCGACAAAATCAATTTAGATCTAGAATAAAATTCGGCGCGGAGAAAACGTTCATCTGACGGAGAATGAGCCAGAAGGGCCGAGGGTGTGTTTAACTATCGATTCTCGGAGAAATGGGTGTAGAACGCCCTCCATCAACGTGGAGCGAGAGGTGTTCACACCAGAGAAATAACACGTGCAAATGTATGTGTCAAAAGAAATAGCAGTATCACTAGAAGATAGAAAGCGTCCAGACATTGTTCTATACAGGACCTAAACATACCTGGACACACGCGTCCAGACATTGTTCTATACCAGGACCTAAACATACAAGGAACACAAGCGTCCAGACATTGTTCTTTACCAGGACCTAAACATACAAGGAACACAAGCGTCCAGACATTGTTCTATACCAGGACCTCAACATACAATGAACACAAGCGTCCAGACATTGTTCTATACCAGGACCTAAACATACAAAGAACACAAGCGTCCAGACATTGTTCTTTACGAGGACCTAAACAAACAATGGTCACAAGCGTCCAGACATTGTTCTATACCAGGACCTAAACAAACAATGGACACACGCGTCCAGACATTGTTCTTTACGAGGACCTAAACAAACAATGAACACACGCGTCCAGACATTGTTCTTTACCAGGACCTAAACATACCATGAACACAAGCGTCCAGACATTGTTCTATACCAGGACCTAAACATACAAAGAACACAAGCGTCCAGACATTGTTCTATACCAGGACCTAAACATACAATGAACACAAACGCCCAGACATTGTTCTTTACCAGGACCTAAACATACCATGAACACAAACGTCCAGACATTGTTCTATACCAGGACCTAAACATACAAAGAACACAAGCGTCCAGACATTGTTCTATACCAGGACCTAAACATACAATGAACACAAGCGTCCAGACATTGTTCTTTACCAGGACCTAAACATACAATTGACACACGCGTCCAGATATTGTTCTTTACCAGGACCTAAACATACAATGAACACAAGCGTCCAGACATTGTTCTATACCAGGACCTAAACATACAGTGAACACAAGCGTCCAGACATTGTTTTCTACCAGGACCTAAACATACAATGAACACAAGCGTCCAGACATTGATCTATATTGACCACTCCTTGACATTGTCACTATATAACAACCTCATAAAGTGCGAACCGGCGTATTAACAATGTGCCAAGCGAAGACACCGCAGTTGCGAAAAAAATATCAAATACACATTTTCTTTTTGAAAAACTAGACGGACAGTTTATATTTTGCATGATCATAATGTTTATTACATAAAATATTATATTACATTGATTGATCTTGTCTGGTTTTCTATTATCTTACACACTATTACATGGTAGATTTTTTCACAGCCAAGAATGGTATGGAAACCTGAATTCCGTTAATCAAAGTGATTTTGTGATATTTTAAGTGGTAAATATAAGCATTGAACTGTACAGAGTTGTAGTTATGGGCTGATAATGCCAACTGGACAAAGGCAAATTTGATGAAGCGCGTTAAATACCAGCACCTAAATAACAATATGTATTGTTCTATATAAAGACCTTAACATACAATGAACACATGCGTCCTAACATTGTTCTATATAAAGACCTTAACTTACAATGAACACACGCGTCCTAACATTGTTCTATATAAAGACCTTAACATAAAAAGAGCACACGCGTCCTAACATTGTTCTGTATAAAGACCTTAACATAAAATGAACACATGCGTCCTAACATTGTTCTGTATAAAGACCTTAACATACAATGAACACACGCGTCCTAACATTGTTCTATATAAAGACCTTAACATAAAATGAACACACGCGTCCTAACATTGTTCTATATAAAGACCTTAACATACAATGAACACACGCGTCCTAACAATGTTCTGTATAAAGACCTTAACATACAATGAACACACGCGTCCTGACATTGTCCTATATAAAGACCTTAACATACAATGAACACACGCGTCCTAACACTGTTCTATATAAAGACCTTAACATACAATGAACACACGCGTCCTAACATTGTTCTATATAAAGACCTTAACATACAATGAACACACGCGTCCAGACATTGTTCTATATAAAGACCTTAACATACAATGAAC